>NC_133796.1:28907294-29129794 GCF_043250625.1 Sebastes fasciatus
TTACTCTGAGAAAAAGTTGCAGTATACAGCCCACGTTATTTTGTTTTGACTCTGCCTACAGTTTTCTTATAAAGAACTTGATGTTATGCAATGCCCACAACAACTCCTCATCAGTAACATGCTTTCTATAATGTTACACAAAGGTTTAATGATCACACACAGAATCAATCAGACAAAAAGGTTTGCCATAATGAGACTTGTTAAAGACACGGACATGAAAGAATGAAAGGCATGTTCTAATCAAGGCGACTACTTTCTGCCTTGTGGCCCTGGACACCTGCTTGGCTGAACTGCTTGGTGGTCTTGTGATTCCCATGGTTTTTGCCTTTTGTAAAAAGACTAATTTAATTGTACTTTGCTCTTGATCCTGAGAAGAATGTGCGGGCCAGAGACATGAAAGGCATATTAATCCACTACCACTGTTGATATGTAGGCAGAAAACATGAGACAATCAGTGCTCGTGAAAAAAAATATGTATTATTATAATCTGAAAAATAAAATAATACAGCATGTTTCATGTATGGTGCATGTATCCTGATTAAATGACTCAACAGTGTAGCCACACAATTTACTGTGAAGGCTTTCTGAAGCAGAGGATGGTGTTCTCTAAATAATCAAAAGCTTCAAAAACAGATGAAAACATCACGGCACAATAGCAGTAAACCTGCATCATACTACTCAGGCAGTGTTTGCTACAAGGGGGTGTCTTTGTAGTGCAAACGGCATGACGGCGTGCTGTGTTGTGAATGGAATGTGTAGGGCATCAATGCTTGGCCCTAATTGGCTCAGTTGTTCCACATTGCCAGCGCAGACCTCCGCCCTACACAATGCTGCTGCTCCTCTCTCAGATGAGCCGTGAGTTGCCATGGGGACCACGGCCACACAAGACCAAATAAGGCAGCAGGTAACATCTGTCTCCTTGCACAACCCTCTGCTCTCAGTGAGGTCCACGTCATCACATTAGTGTACATGTATAACATGCCACATGGCTGATGATGCCTTCAAATTCATTTTTTAACATCGACAAGTTACTGTTGTGAAAATACTCCATGAGGAACTAAATACAGCCTCAAATCAATCATAATACGGACAAACCTTCAATGCTTACTTTTTCACTTCTTGCATGTAATCAACGTTCCTGTCAAAGAGGTGAGTCACCGAGTCTCTGATGGCTGCGTGTTTGAAACATGAGGCGATCCCAAACACTGTGACATTGGGTACAGTGGAGCACAGCTGAGCCACCGCTTGACCCTGAAAATAACAAAACAGATGCAACAATTCATCAACGCCTGAGAACACAGAGGTTTAACTCTAAATATACCAAGATCACACAAAGGCAACAGCATGTACACCATGAGACAACAATCAAAGACATTTATAGAGAATGAGATGTGTGGTGTAGTAAATCTACATTGTATTATTATAATTAAATCATTAGTTAACATTAACTGTTTTTTGAATAATTATGCATTTCTTTCAGTTATTTCAAATCTTAAATTACTCAAAAGGATGTTCAAGAAGTTTTAGTGAAACCCATTCAGTTCATTTTGGCGTATCAGTGGCGTGTTATCAATACATAGTTGGACAGCGGACGCTACAATCTGAAAGTGAAAGTGTCTGCTCCGTATGGAGTAGTAGGAGAGAGTTGACAGACAAGACGATGGCGGAGGATTTGGTGTCAAAGAGAAAAGCAAAAGCGCCAATTGGCAATATTTCCGATTTCAACCCAATGCTATAAGGGAACCATAACGTTAATGACGTAATCACCTTGCGGAGGACGGAGCGATCACAGCCCGTGTGCGCGGCGCAGCGGCTCCAGGTGGAAACCTGCAGCCTCGCAGCAAAAGCTGGACCGGAGATGCCAGACACACAGCCATCCAATGTTAAAGATCAAAGTAAGCGCTCTGCATATATTGAGCGTCATCCTTTCTTGTAAAATGTCCGGTATAATCCGTAACACCGGTGTTGTCACAAGTTTATTAACCGGTGGGAAAATGTCCTCACCGTGATATCCCGGGACCGTAGAAACTTGGCGACTGGCTCCCTGAAGAGGACCAGCTCCATATGTAAGGGATAATGTACAGCGAGCCGGTCATTGTTGGAAAATAAACCCCGACAGATGCGGCTTTGCGTCGGGGTCTTGCATCGCCCTGAAGGGGTTTATTTCACAACAATGACCTGCTAGCTGTATATTATCCTGCTTATTACACGGCTACTTACTTAAAGGTCCAGTGTGTAGGATCTGGCGGTATCTAACGGTGAGGTTAGGAGATTGCAACCAACTGAAGCCTCGCCCATGTGCCAAGCATGTTGGAGAGCTACGGTGGCCGACGCGAAAACGCGAATGGCCTCTCTAGAGCCATTTGGAGCCGAGCCAATGCGTACAGTGTGTGTACGTGGGAAGTGAGTGGTGAAACAAAATAGAGAGAGAGTGGCGGTAACGGGAGCGAGTAACATTATCGACTCTGGCCCAAGCAGGAAAAGCTAACAGTGTCTGTTCTGGGCTACTGTAGAAACATGGCGATGCAACATGGCAGACTCCCTGGAGAGGACCCGCTCCCTATGTAAACATAAACGGCTCATTCTAAGATAACAAAAACACAACGATTCTTACTATCAGGTGATTATACACGAAAGAAAACATACTTATTAATATTATATTCCATTTCTGCCAATAGATGCCCCTAAATGTTACACACTGGTCCTTTAAGAAATCAATAATTTGACACAAAAATGGTCCTCCAGACTCGAGATTAGAACTTCTTCCATAGCAACGGTCTGTTATACATAGCAACGGTCTGCTATAAAGAAATAACAGACTGTAGAACGCCGTGATTGACGAATCAGAATCGAGTACTCAACAAAGCCGTGTAAAAAGTAGATATCAACAGCTCATTCTAAGGTTACAAAAACACAACGATTTCTGCCAATAGATACCCCTAAATGCACCGTTCCTTTAAGCAACAACAGGGAACAAACAACTTGTTCCATTTGTAGGTATGAAGCTGTCAGTTATCATGAGAATCGGATGAAGAAGTGTGCAATAGTCATAAAAGAAATGGACTTACTACACCACCTCCTGCTGAGTGAACCAACACTGACATCCCCTCTCGCAGATTGGCGACCTCAAAGAGCATCATATAGGCCGCCACAAAGTTCAGGGAGAAGGCAGCAGCCTCAGCAAAAGTCATTTCCTCTGGCATCTTGTAGACAAAATCCACCGGTGTGCAAACAACTTCTGCCCAGGCATTGTAATTGACAAAAGCCATAACTCTGTCGCCTATCTGAAAGAAACATGTTAGAGTAGCCGGATAACAAGCTGACACTATATATACACACTAATGAGAAACAAGCAGTTGTTAGTACATTATGGATTGATTAATGGGTAGCTCATTATTAGGCTTACAGCACATTTCTACTTCTGTTGATGCAGATTTGGTTGCTCAGAAACAGACAACATTAGCTCGCATTACAGAGTTACAATCCTTCATGTCACTAACCTCAAATCCTGCTGTGTTTTCACCTACTGACTCTACTATTCCAGAGCATTCAAACCCAGGCACAAGAGGAGGTTTCGGAGGATTATCAATAGTCCCCTGACGTACCATCAGATCCAGGAAATTCAAGCCACTGCAACAAAGAATAAATAGACAAACCTTACAAAATGTTGACATTAAATCCTTCTGATTCATGCATCTGTTTCTACCCACTGACAGCTATTAAATCAATAATACAAATACTTAGTATGAGCTGTTGTGAAATTTAAGGATTGCCCAATTTATATAATTATTATTAATCACTGGCTATTCCCATGTGAATACAAGGCATTCTCTATTAAACTATATTTTCTGTCCAAAACTAAATAGTTTCTGGCAGTCAATATTTAAAACCTTTTCAGATGTTTTGGAAGTACCCGTAGAACCTTGTGCTATCACTGCAGTATTTCGAGTAGCACCACAAGACATACATCTTAGTCGCCAGGCAAAGAATATGATAGCTTTTGCATCTCTCTTAGCTAGACGACTTATACTTCTTAAATGGAAAGAGAAGTTTCCGCCAACCTTTAGGATGTGGTTTGAAGATCTCATACATCATTTGGTACTGGAGAAGATTCGCTATACTACAAGAGGGTGTGCTCAGAAATGTTATGCTATATGGAGACTTTTTTTAATCTATGTAGAAAAAATGGATACCACTGACATTGAAGTTTTAAACTGCTGACCCCATATTACATATAATTCACAACTTATACTTAGTTGTTGTTGTTGTTGTTTTTTTATTTATTTATTATTATTATTTTAATTTACTTATCTTTTTGTGTTTTTGGTCATTTCCTTTTTCCTTTTTTTTGTATATGTTTCGTTCATGTATATGTATAAATGTAATTGTTTATTAAATTAATTCTGCTTATTTAATGGTGCAGTAATATTCGTATAGGGATGGGGGGGGTATAATTTGTTTATACAATTATTTCTGTGATTTATTGGATTTTGTACAGAATACCAATAAAAAGACTTTGAACTAAATGTACAAAAAAACTATATTTTCTAACTTTGAATTTGACATAGCTGTAATCTTCTGCAGTAATGAGCTATAAACAATCATTTGTAAATGCATGCTATTATCAAACAGAAATGATGATTTTAAAATGACTAAAATCTGCCTGAAAAATGCTGGTTTGCTTGACAACAGTTTTCCTGGTATATGAATTGTGCTCCAGCCAGCCAGCCAACCTGCTGCACTAGAAAAAGACCTGTGGCTTTATAACTGCGAAATTTTTCCAGAAACATTCAGCAGCGTTCATACACTTGCCAGAAATACAGTGAAGCGTGGGCATGCAAAACAAGGAGGCCACATTACAGTCCATTAATACATAGCTGTAAAATGCATCACTGATAATATGTTGATGTATATTTTTACCATGCTTTGACGCGTATCTTCACTTCTCCATCCTGAGGCTCGGGCATTGCCTTCTTGGTCACTCTGAGTTTGTTTAGACCTCCAAAACCTGCCAGGATGACCGCTCGCATCTCTTTAGCATCGCTGCAGCCGGACGACTCCACGTTTTCCGGTTCTTTCAGCACGTTTTTGTTTATCATGTACTCGGTCTCCTCTGTCATATCTGCTCCTTCTTTAGCCATGTCGGAGACCTGCTGCTCTGCCTCTCTGCGCTCCTCCTCTCCTCTGGCTTCAGAGGGATGATGTGTTGTGCAGCCTGTCTGTGCAGGAGCTGTGTGGATGCTTATCCACGGTGGAGCCTCAAAATCTCACCGTCTACACTCCTATTCAATCATCACAATCACATAGATACTGGTTAATTCAACCAAAGTTTGCCCTATTTGAAGTGTCTGGAATATAATTCATCACAAGGCTACTGTCTCTGCCTTTATGCTTGCAGCGGGCTAAATAAAGTATGAAGAGAAGTGCACCATCTGCTGGAGAAGTGTGAACAAAACTTTATTTAAAGTCTGGTAATGCAACCCATACACCCTAGATGCACACCCTGCAACAAGTGTGGTAGTGATGTGTTGGTCGTGAACGAGCCGGTCCAAAGAGCCGGCTCTTTTAAAGGGACTGTTTGTAACTTTCAGAATTGCTTGTTAAGAGCGACACCTGTGGCCGTTAAGTCAACGAAAGTCAGCATCGCTCTACATAGACATGAACGAGCATCGCTCAAAACAGTGAGGCGACACACGTCAGCTAAAACCACAATATCACTCTATATTTCACCTGCTTGGCAGTAATGTTAGCTGACCAGACGGAGGTCTCTCCATGAATCACTGCTGATCCTAGTGCTGGCTTTTCCTGCTTCAGCCTACGGGGCTGAAGCAGGAAGGTTATCGTCTCTGACCGGGTGCCGGTGTCTCCCTCCGGCACCCGGTCAGAGACGATAATGTTTCTCTCTGCGGAGCCCCGTCACTTCACAAGACATGGAAAACCTCTGTTGGTCTGGAGGAGCTGCAGCAGTTGTGGGTGAGTGAAGACAGGCAGGCAGAGGAGCAGAGACTCCGGCCACACGCGAGCGCGCATGGGAAACCGACCCAGTAGATTTATACGCGTAAAAAGTTACAAACAGTCCCTTTAATTCAAGGCAGAATGATAGGACGATCTTCTCCGCTACAGGTACAGAGCAGGAGGGAGAGGTGGAGAGAAAGAGAGAGAGGAATGCGGTGCGCGAATAGCAGAAAAGATGAGTGACAGTCGGAAACGAAGCAGCATGTAAAATTGTGGCATTCTGGAAATTATAAGGTTTAGTATAATTATATTGAATATTTAAGTGATATATGTGCACACATACTAATCATAGGTCAAAACAGCGCTAAATTTGGCTGAATTATAAAAGGCAGAAGTGGTAAAACGGAGAACCGTTTGGGAGCCGAAAGAACCGGCTCTTCTTGGTGAGAAGAGCCAAATGATCTGGTTCATTAAAAAGAGCTGTAATTCCCATCACTAGTGTGTGGTGCCTTCATGTGCGCTAGGGAAATGTACTTCTATGTTTTTGTTTAATTTTTCGGTGCATAATAAGTTTTGTAATTTTAGCCGTATATTTTGTTTTTCTTTGCAATGTTATATGTCTAAGGAAAGTGTTGATATTCCCAACAGGCTTCATCTTTCTTCCTCTTGTCATTATGCCTTTGTATTTCCTGCGTTGTGTTACCCATTTGCTAGCTTGCTAATTTTTTATCCTCTGTGGCTTCTAGACGCCGACAGTAACATTAATATTGCAGTTTATTAGCAGCTGGTGGTCTTAACGACTTAACCACTTGAACGCCAAGCATATCGTGTACACGACTTTCCATGTTGTAAATACGAGTTCACGAGTTTCATTTGAAGGCACCATGAGGTGCTTGACAGGTAAACTATCTATCGATGCTTTAGTTTAGTGAATGGGTGGAAAACGTGGTGGATAAAGAAAGAACGGTGGTGCAGCTTAAAAAAGGCTCAACATTTTGATAAACTTACTTACTTTTTTCAAAACACTTGGTAAAAATACTGCTAGACTTTTAGCCGTTATCTTAAAGGGTCCCATATCATGCTCATTTTCAGGTTCATACTTGTATTTTGTGTTTCTACTACAACATGTTTACATGCTGTAATGTTAAAAAAAACACTTTATTTTCCTCACACTGTCTGCCTGAATATACCTGTATTTACCCCTCTGTCTGAAACGCTCCGTTTCAGTACATTTTGACAGATTGCGTTGCTATGCAACAGCTTGGGTCCATGTGTACTTCCTGTCAGCTGGTGACATTCACATACACTGATACCAGGAAATAAACTGGGGCACATTTAGAATGTTTAGGTTTAAAATTGTGTCAAGGGTCTAAATATTGTATATTTGTGACATCACAAATGGGCAGAAATCCTGACAGCTTGTTTCAAATGCAGAGTTTCTGAATACAGGCTGTGTGTATTTCCCTGTGGATTGAGTGTTTTGATACTTTCACATTATTTATGTAGGACTTGTCTGCTTTATAATAAAAAAAACATGAAAATCTCACTTTTTTATAATATGGGACCTTTAACATTAATTGTATCTTCGTCCCGTACTCTGTGATTCGAAGCTGCACCAACTGAAAAAAATGGCTAGATGCTAACATTAGCTAATTAGCTTAGTCAATCTGCTGTTTGGTTTAACTGCTGCTGAGGTAAAAAACAACAACAACAACAACAACAGAATAAACAAGAAGGTGAAAGTGGCTAAAAAAAGATCTGGAAAAAGTGCAGATTTGGGTTCATCACTGTGAGCAAATCACACAATCACATCAACTAGCTAAATTAGCTAATACCCAGCCATGCTCAGTAGAGCCTGAGCCACACTACATATTTAAAACAGATACTGATATACATGTTTTAATAAGAAAAAATATTGCAAAATAATGCTCTTCAAACATGGGTCTGTAGTAATTCTCCAATGACGGTTTTATTTATTACTTCCTTGAATGCTTAGCATTACACCAGCATTATTATCAACCCTGAGAAGACCCCAAATTGGGCAGAAACCTACATGACTTGACATTTTATTAGCATTTTACCAAGTCATTTTGTGCGTATTGTAGCCTTCACCGGTTTTATGTACTATCTCAGAGTAGAAGATATCTCACTAGTTAAGAAAAATAATACATAACTTAGTGTAATCTTACATTTATTACATATTTCACACTGTCAGTGTGTAACTGCCAGAGACGATGAGACAATGTCCCTCTGCTTTTCTGCCACTGACACATTAACACTTATCATGGAATTCATTTACTACACAATATCCTGTTTAAAACTGTACATTCATAATAGATATGGTGAACGAAGGAAAAAGTTGTGGGTCAACAGTGGAAGGACTTTCTCTAATGTTTTGGAACATCAGTGAATATTCGTAGTCCGTGCATTCCTTGAATCTCTTCCTTGAGTGCCTGTGGAGGACAAAACACAACAGCTAATGAATAACATTCAACCAGTACAAGTATAAACATCTACAAGTGTACAATGTCCGCCAAAGTTAAGGGGCTAAAAAACCTCACAAGCATGGCTGACAGAACGATATGGACCATAGACAAAGAAATCTAACTGTACAATATGTCACATATAGTTTTGGACTATTTGTTAGTTTATAATAGAGTTCGTCCGATAGTGGATCACCGATTAATTGGCCGATATCTTCTTTACTTCTGCAGCAGCCTAGTCGGCTACTTTTGCATACACCGTTTTTAATAAATCAGTTTTTTGTCACTCCGAATTAAATAATTCGTAAGTGAATATCCTGAAGTGTGATTTGGTGGATTACATTTTTGGAAGATTTTCTATTTATCTGTAATGGGCGATGTGGTGTTCTGTGTATTGCGATACAGTAATAAAGATATATATTGCGATTTTTCTAATCTAATTATAGGAAAACTGTGATAGTATAAAGAACACACCACCATGTGCATAAAATCTGAGGAAGAAAAGTTTACTTTTTCTATGCAATAAGAACAGCAGGATCCCTGTAACATCGAACAAAGCACTACTTTGAGAGGGCACTGACTTGCATTGACTGAGCTAATCTTTGCATGTTAACTATTAATTAAAAATCGATATAAAACGTTTTTGAGAATCAATACAGTATCACAAAACACAAAATCGCGATATTTGATATTTTCTTACACCCCTAATAACGATATCGTTGTGATTTACCTGATTGACTAATTGGTGTTGTTGGATGGTCCTTTTTCCTTTGAACTCACAGGACTCTATATGGATCTCATACATGGCCCCACAACCTCCTACACACAGCACAGGATCACACAAACAACACTGTCATTTCCCCAAGTGTACAGTATGTTGTCACCATCTTGTTTCTACACAGAACAGATCTACATAATAATCACTATGATGATGTCTACATTTTAAATGCATTGAGTATCAGGAACATGGCGCACCCAGTCACCAGAGGCCTGTACTACGAAGCAGGATTTGTGGTTATCGAGGTAACTTCAGGGTTAACCCTTCTGGGTTTTCCGTCCTACGAAGGTGGATCACTTCTTACCGGGGTAGATCACCATGGTAACAGATGCTGAACAGCCAACCTGCTCTGGAGCAGGTTATGTTCCAGATAAGAGATCAACTCTATGAAATCACCTCCTACTGATCAATCAGAGCTCAGTGCGGTGATTGTATGATAATATTACACACATATGAAGAAGTTTAAGTCATAATCCAGGCTTAAATTAACAGTTTAAACTGACAGATGCAGGAAGAACAGCTGGATTTATGCTGTGGGTGTTTACCGCTTTGAATTATGTTTTTATATTTATTTATTTTATTTCCTCTTGAGTCTGTTTCACATCGCCGGAGAGGGAGACACAGCTGAAAGAAGGTTGAAAGAGTCATACACGCCATTTCTAATCACAGGGTAAAAATAATTGTATTCTATTCATCTATTACACTCTTTAAAACTATTTATATTTAGACGACTATATCTGACTTTTGAGTGTTCCGTTAAATTAATAAGTCTGTTAATTTACCCATTCACACATCTGGAGTTTTTTCTTTCGCCAGCTGTTCTTCCTGAATTTGGCAGCTTCAACTGTGTTACTATTAGCCTGGTTTAAGAGTTTAACTTCTTCGTATTTGTCTAATATAGTTAACTCTTCCTTTGTAAAATGTGTCTCTCTGCCAGTCTTGACTGCTGTCAGTAGACTTGTCCTTGTCTGTGATTGGTCACATACTGAAAAACACTGCCCCATATGTGATGGCGCTCACAGCCAGACTGAGAAACCCTGGGTTGACTTACTGAGTTGATAACCAGCTTCGTAGTACAGTTTAGTGGGATCTCGTTTGTTGGGTTAGTGAAGCCAGATAATGAGAAGATACCCTGGGTATGTTGAACTCGCTTCGTAGTACAGGCCTCAGATCTACATAATAATCACTATGATGTTAAATGCATTGAGTATGAGGAGCATGGTGCACCCAGTCAGCTGACAGATGTGTGTTTCACGTGTTTACCTGATATATCAACAACTCTGAGCGATGCTGCTAAAGGAAACTTCTCCTTCAGCACGGTGGCGATGCGGGCCTCTCCGTCTGTCTGTGTGCACAGACATCTCTGTCTCTGCACATGGACAACCTGAGGAGACAGACACTGAGAGGATGAGCTGCGTCCACAGACTGTAACTGCATAACACTGAACTCCTGTTAGAACTGTGTTTACCTGATTACTGCGGACAACCCGGAGAGCAGAGAGCACAGAGCCGGTCAGGCTCCGTCTACACGACAACATTGGGGAAGATGTTGCGTCACTTTAATCACGAGATGTTTATAAAATATCCACACTAGTTGCTCAACAAGTCATGTCCTCTCAGAGAGCAGCGTCTCAGCAATATGACGTCAGACATCCGGGTACTTCACGAGTCGCTCTTTTTCATAACAGTCATAATATAAACACAAAATGTATATTGCATCTATACAAAAATAAAAGAGGGTAGAAAATAATTAAAGGAACAAAAAAAGAAATGCATAAATAAATAAATCTTTTATTATTGTTATTATATTATTTTTTATAATTTAAGTTATCTTTCCTATCCATGTGAATGAATTATCTTCAATAAAAATAAAAAATAAATTAAAAAAAAAAATATATATATATGTATGTATATATGCAGACCTTGTCCCTGGTTAGGCTTTTAAGAAAAAACTAAAAATACCTAATACCACATCATACATAAAATCACATAATAAAACATTGTACATGATAATCAATGTACATATATGTCCCCAATCAGAAATCAGTGATCGCAGGTTTGGTTTAGTTTCAGCCAGTGTTTCACCTTTTCATTAAACGTTTTCAGGTCAGGTTGTATTTTTATTTCTGTTGGTAGGGCGTTCCAGAAATGTGTTCCTTTTACTAAAAAAGATGACTGACTGAAGGTTGTTTTGCGCTGTGCCACTCTACAGTTACCATTTGTTGATCCCCTAGTGGCTATTCTATTGGTATTCATTTTTTTCCACATATGGACAAAGTACAGCTGGGGCGAGATTGTTCAAAAATTGTAAAAAATCAATTTGATAAAAGAAAACTTGATAAAACCTTTCCAAACTGAGCAGCTTATACTTTTTCAGAATTATACAGTGGTGCCATTTCATTTTGTTTTTGTTACGGAGATAACCCCATATAAAAACTAACAACTTTTAGTTCGACCTTACATATCAGTATGAACAACAACAGAGGCTCCTTTTAAAGTTGAGATTGACATTTTCACGGTCGGAGCAGGTCTGAATGAGAAGCTTATCTCACCCTGCAGGCTGTGGAGCCCAACGTTATTTGAGGCCGAGGAGTAATCAGTGACTGTTGACAGTGGGCTTTGGTCCCTTTTCACTACAGGCCTGAGCTTTGTTTGTACACAAGAATTATGGGTGCAACACAAAGCTGGACAGCCATCAAGGAAGCAATCCTATTGTCAGAAATCATCCTGAAGTGCTGACTTAGTGTCAGAATCGCTGACGTCAGTGCCCTTTAAAGACGTGATGTTACCAGAGAGTCTGAACAGTGTACAGGTGCAGAGATGGAGAGCACCACTCTCCCCACCCTGACTTTGATGGTTCTCTTCCTCTCTTGTTCTGCTCAGGAGGATACAGAAGCTCTATCCTGCCCAAAACACCAGGAGGGTTTTGACGGTTCTTGCTACGAGTTTGTGGGTCTGCAGCGATCCGTCCTCAGTGCCCAGGGGTGGTGTGAGCGAGGCGGAGGACACCTGGCCTTCATCCTGAATGATGAAAAACAGCAGTTTCTCCAGAAGCACCTGGACCCGGAGAAGGACTGGTGGCTCGGGCTGGCGCCTGCAGCTCCAAACCTCACGCTCGACTCTGCTGCCACAGAAGGTGAGAGGGCAAAGAGTAGACACTGCACCATATCTAATGGGTTTATATACATTTTTTGAGTTTACATGTATTTGAGTGTAAGTGCTAAATTTAGATTATTCATAAAAGCCTGTAAATTTCTCTGAAAACTAGTATTTCAGTAACATTTCTGCTGCATATATGAAACTAATGTGATATATCCTCGATCAGTGATTGTATAAAATAATCAGAAATGAAGATTATCACCTCAGCTGTTATCTCGTTGGGCAGCTTGCATGTCCATTGTATAGATCTGTAATGTGTTTGTTTGCTGACATTTGTTAGAAGACTGGCCCATTTGGATATCTCCCTTGAGCAGCAGGTGTACTGAAAGAGATTCCTCATTCATATGAACTTTTCAATAGGCTTGCTGTCAAGTGGTCTGATTTACAAATGTGTCTTTATGTCCCTTCACAGAGAATGAGTATCATTCATTCACAGTGTCACCAGCTTTGTTGTTTTATGATCCCTAAATTGCACCATAACAATTAACTTAACAGAGAGAAAAGATAAGGAAAACAACCATCTGTGGAGATAACGTCTTCTGCAGCATTTTTGCTTAAATAGCAGAATTGGAAATAGAAGTATGTATTTGTTTTTGTCCTTTCCCAGCTTCACTTGCGTGGCTGGATGGCTCAGATGTCAGCTATAGTAACTGGGTGAACATGCCAGAAGCACAAGCAGCCTGTGGACATATCCTGAGACATTCAGGCTTCCAGTGGGAAGCGGCAGGAAACTGCAGCAAGGAACTCGACTTCATTTGCCAGTTTGGTATGCACTCCTAAATAAATCACCAAATAGCATTAAACGTACGTTGTGTTTGCTCGTCTTTATATAATTTTTGATTTTGTCTCTTCTCAGATTCTGGGAGATCTATCGCATGTGACGGACAAAATGCAACATTGCAATGTGGTTCTGGTCAAGTTTTAGAGATAGATGACAGCTTCTATGGTCGAAAAACAATTCACTACTGCCGATCCAAACTCACAGCCTCACCCACATCATCCCAGGAGGAGTGCAGCTGGATAGATGTGATAGACTCTGTAACAGGTATTATGAGTATACATATGTCTAATAGATCAGGTTACTCTGCATTTGTTTGACAAAAATATTTACTTCTACCTGGTACTTTAAATAATGGAACAGTTTGTTTAAAAGAATATTTGTATTTACAGTGAAAGCTATGGGAACACATTTGGCTTTGTCAAAGCCGCTTTAACAAAAGGGTCAGATACTAAAATCACCACAAACTACGTTTTTGTTTCATGCTTTGTGTCAAACACAAAAACCCTCATTGCCGTGTGAGTGCAGACAAAAGGATTACACTTCCAGAAAAGACATTAAGCAAATCCCCTCCTGGGAGCTGAATAGATGGGCTTTGGGGTAACTATACATTCACATTCATATCAGTCTGGGATTACATATGCTGGAGGAGTTCATGCAGTTACTAAGCAAATACCTTATTGTTAATACACCTCTTTAAAGAGCTATTAGACCCTCCCATTAGAAGGTTATTATAGAAACACCAGCAAGATTGTTTAAATTCAATGGGATGTCATGCTTTTTAAATGTACTAAAACAATATTTTCAAAGCTTCTTGATCAATAATCTTGAAAATAATTCCCATAATCTGCATCTCATCGCCGTTGACTTGATTTATGTGTCGTTACAGCCCATTGCCATGGACTGCAGGCCTGCCAGGCTCCGGTGGATCTGAGCTCTTTTGGAGAACCATGTCCTGTGCTAGGAAGTTACCTGTCTGTAGAGTACAGCTGCAAAGAAGGTCAGATTTTACTTCCACTATACATAGACTTTATCTATCTAAAATTATACTGATATATAAAAGAACAGTGTGTAACATTTAGGGGGATCTATTGGCAGAAATATAATATAATATCCTACACACTGGACCTTTAAATAATACTTAAGATCATTATTAGATAGAGCAGATTGGAAAATATAACTTTAGTCATATTAAAGCTGAAGTTGGTAACTTTGAGCAAATATGAAGTTGAAATTGAAGTTTATGAAGTTATTTTTATAAAACTGTGACTATATGTTGACAATAGTGCATGAGACAGATAAACTGTGAAAAAAATGATGTGCCTCTGCGTCCTCCTAGTGCTCTTAATGGCATTTAAAAGATTTCACTGCATCCGAATGGAAACAACCAATCAGAGCCCAGCTGTCTCTAAGCAGCTGTCAATCACTGCTCCGGCTGGTGGGCGGTGCTTGGTATTTCCTCAACTGATCTCAACATGGCGGCCGGGTCATAAACTTTCTCATTTTACAGCTAAACAGTACACTACAAGATGTTTCTGAAAACATTTTAGGCGAGAAATAGGCATTAACTATTGGAGTTGGCGAGTTTTGCGAGCAGTGATAGACAGCTCGGCTCTGATAGGTTTGTTTTTGTTCGGGCGCAGGGAAATCTTGCAAATGCCATTAGGAGCACAGGAGGAGGCAGGAGAACATGATTTTTTTTCACAGATAATCTGTCTCATGCACTACTGTCAGGATATATTGACAGTTTTATAGAAATAACTTTTTATCATATTTGCTCAAAGTTACCGACTGCAGCTATAAATACCAATATAGTTAATGTATTGTATTATTGCCTGACATCTATACAAGGCATGTATGTGTAGTTCACAGCTAGTCTGGGGTTAGCCAAAACTTTGGTTGATGTCGTCACCCTGCATGTCTTGTGTTCCTCGTTTTCGTGACTGAACCACATTTCTTATCCTTGACACTTAACTTTGCCCACAGAGCTATGTAGACTCTCAAGCTAAACTTGCCAGTTGACTTCCAAGTCAAGTGATTTCCTCACTAGTCTAATTAGCAGAATGAACTTGGATGATCTGCACTATATTGTGAAATTAACAGTGTGATTTCCTGTCAGGACTCCACCTGTTGATCAGCAAGCTGGCGGCCGTCTTTGATAATGTGACCATCACTGTGAAGTGGCTCCTTCATCCTTTTCAGGGAAACCTGACATGCTCACTGAATGCTGGAGATGGCCACACCATTGATCCATACAGCCCAGAAGAGTGAGTGAGAGTTTGCATTCAACCAGATCGGTTTTTATGTAGTTTATGAAACTGTATTTAAGCTTTTACTTTACCTGTCTCACAGGATGGAGAGCACTGTGATGCACACATTCAGCCGTCCTGGTGTTTTCATGGTTGAAGTGGACTGCACTACCAGTGACTGGCATGTTACAGCTCAGAGAGCCATCACCATTCAGGAGCCTGTTGGAGAGTTTGGTGTCATTAAGTGCTATAGCAGGAATATTTCAACAGGTGGCACCAAATGCAATGCGCTTCATGGTAGGCCTGTTCAGATCCAGGTTATGGTGGAGGCAGGTGAGTCGGTCTAACAATGTAGGGGATAAATGCTTCCAATAAATCACCAAAATACAGAATCATTTGATTTTTTCTTTCTTTAAATAGGTTCAAATGTTTCCTACACAATTCAACACGAAGGCCATTTGGTTGCAAACTCATCAGTGGAGAGAGGGATCACACCCCACAACATTACACTGAGAGTAAGTGTGGTGAAGAAGCTCGGACATGGCTGCCACAACCTGACTCTAGCTGCCTCTAACAGGGTCACAGTCCACGCAGTGTCCACTCATCTGGAGCTGTGTCTGCTGGAGCCCATTGAAGGCCTGCAGGCCTCGGTGACAGCAGAGGATGACATGTGTCCAGACTCTGCTGATCTCATCATTAGTGTTTCGTTGGAGCAAGGAGCCCCCGCGGAGCTGCTCTTCAATCTGACTGGAGCCGGGGATGAACTCTCCGAGACCAGAGACATGCTCAATGGCAGCTTACAGGCTTATACATTCTCCAGCCCACTTGAAGGTACTTAACAGCTTCAGCTGTGCAGTAATTAAATGAAATCAATCACCTGTAGTGTATAATACATGTGCTCAATGCTCTTAAATACAAACTCTATTTCTAAAGGGCCGTTGCAGGTGAAGGTACGAGCCTTGAATGCCTTCTCTGCCTCTGATGTGGACGTGGACTTGGAGAACATACTTCGGGCTTGCCAGAATTACTCTGACTTTTCATCAGATGAACATGGAAACACAGTGTGTAAAAGATTAGCATCAAATGATAATGATCTGTGCATATGTTCAGGCTTGTTTCTGTTACAGCACAATAACTTTGTTTTCATCTACAGACAGGTAGTGTGAGTATCGATGACTTGAAAATAACTGCTACTCCGGATACCTTGGTTGACGACACTCAGAGTGTCACACTGAGCACAACTGGAACTGAATCACTGCCCAGCAAAGGACTCGCATTTGAATGGAAATGTAGTAAGTACAACAGGACTTTAACAGCTAAAACCATAAAAAGTGTTTTCGTGGGGGGGTGAACACAATTAGAAGAACACAGACAATCCAAGACTATAACATTTTAAGAACAGTGAAGCTTTAAATGCTCAGTGTTTTTGACAGTGAGAACATTTTCATGCACACTATGAGTCCAGTTTTTAGTCTTTTCCTGATTTTGATCATATTCAGGATGTGAATTTCGCATTAAACATGACAAACCTGGTTATTCAGCTCTCCGTATATATCAGTATCGAGGTTACAGATCATTTGTCTGCATGTGTGTCTTTGAATCTTTGAGGATACTCCTCGTTTGGTCTTTGACTGTGTGGACACCGCTGGATTTTTTTACACAGCTGGATTTGGTTTCCCCCATCTGATCACCACTAATGGATGATTAGAGCCCGAAGGCAATTTTTCCTTACCAGTGTCCAACTTTCACTTTCATTTCAGCATTACTGGTGTCAGACGTTCAGTTTCATTTCAGTGTAAATCATCATCACAACCTTAATTATCACAATGATCAGAAACCTTTCAGGTCTTTTGGTTTCATCAGCACACTCTGGTTTCTCAAAACCGAGTGCTTATCCAAATTTATGAAGCCAGGATATGATGTTCACATCCTGCAAACCCCCAAAAACGCACTTAAGGGTATTGATTCAATTGTATTGTAGTTTCTGAGATTGTAGTTCGTGGTGATGTTCTACTAGATTGCATTGTGTTCTTGTTATTTTGTCCATCCCCTATAAATATAAAAATACTGTGATTCATGATATTTGTCACTGTAATTTCTTTATTGTTAAGTGCTATTAAGTAAGTTACTAAGTTCTGCCTCTACTTCTTTCCACAGAAGGAAACTGCAAATGCAAAAATAAAACAAAGGATGAAACTCATGTTATTGAAAAAGACTGCCTTCCAAATCCCTTTGATATTGTCAAATATGCTTTAACTGTGAGGAGAACAACCTGGTTTAGGAAATGGGTTGAGTTGGCTTCAGCTCATAAGTGCATCACTGTCGTACCAAAGGAATTCACAGATGTCACCATCAGGTAAAAGGGTCAAATATCCTCAGAGTATTTATTCTGCAGCTTGTTGGCAGGTTTTATAAATACTGAAAATGACAGTTATATATTTACTTTTATTCTTGCAGTTGTGAAGATTGCGCTTCGATAAACGTCAACGACGACGTGAAGCTTAGACTGAGCTGTGTGACAACTTGCCCAGATGTGGTTTGGTTCATTGAGGACCCCAAACCTTTGACAGTAAGTCTGGAGCGGCAACTGAAATTGATTTTAAACTGTGGCATAAGAGATTAATGTGTCAACTATTAACTGATGATCTCTTCCCAGGATAACCTCAGCAAATGTTACTCCAAAGCAGGAAGAAGGCCTCCTATTGAGAGGCAGGACGGCAACACTGAATATGTTGTACATAGCCGACATCTGAAGGTTTCAAGAGACAAATTGCACAACATCAGTGTTATTGCTTATGGTGCGTCAGTCATAATGTTCTTTTTAGATGTAGATTAAGGGCTACATTAGTATCAATAGAGGTTTGGGCCCTTTTGAACGCCTTTTGAAACCCAGTGCTTTGTTCAAAACTACAAATTAATTTCAACTTAATTTCAAACATCTGGCTTTGAAAGACGCTGATAAATTGATTTACAAAACATGTTTTCTTTTTTGTTACAGGCAAGAATGAGCCAGGTTTTGCCAAGTACACTTTTCCAATACCAGGCCCTGAGCCAACTGAACCAGCTGTAACTGAAGCTCCTTTAGACCCCAGACCTCCTTCATGTAGCATATCTCCTCCGTCAGGAACAGTTCTCGACGCTTTTGACATCACCTGCACAGCGAGCTCTTTCTGCTCTACAGGCTGTTTTTATTGCTTCAAAACAGACACAGGTGGTACCTCTTGATTAAATTCACCTTTTTTCAACACTGTCTTTATTGGTTTTGTTACATAACAGCCTTGGGGATGAATAATACAACAATGTAAAAGAATGTAATTACAAAGATGCTAGATTGCTGGGTCCAGAACATAAGTGTACCTATACCAGTTTTACATGTTGGGCAGAACTGGGAGTGTACTGAGGATGATTTAATTCAATTTTTAACAAACAAAAAAGCTCTGCCACAGGGCAGATTTGAAAGAAAGAAAGAAAGAAAGAGAAGGAATCAGGAGGAGTATGAATCTGTTGGGAGGAAGTGAGGAAAAGGCAGATCACAGTTTGTGTCAATTAGTTGTTTTATGCATATTACAAAAGTATCCCAGAATAAGAAAAGTTTTGTATTTGGTTGGTGAGATATAAAGTCCCCATCACTCAATAATGACTGTCTCTTATTGTTACTTCACAATGCAGAGTGATAAATGTGCATAGTTGCATAGTCCAGTATGAAATTTACACAAGTCTGATGTGGAAACTTGAAACTTCCAGTGCACGTACACTTGTGTTGCGCATTTAAACTTTTGAAGTGAAGATTTGCATATTCATAGATCTTAGATTTTTCAGTGAGGGAGAGGGAGTAGATGCAATGTAAAAGGAATATGATTATTTTTAAATAGGTAGGTAATTGAGCACTTTGCTGTCAAACCATATCAAACACAAAACATTATTCAAAACAGAGTACTTTTTAAGTCATAAAACCTGTCTGGAAGGGATATTTGAGCTATTGTTGCACATAAAAAACAAATGTAGAATGAGTTTGATGATGATGGCTGACCTTTGAAATATGCCCTTTGCTCTAAAAATAAGTGCCTGTGATTAATGTCAATGCTTTGGCCGTTTAGCAACCTGTATGCAGATAAACAACCGAGAATTCATGACAGGAACAGTTTTACTAAATTGTCTCTTTTGTCTTGAAAGGAAAACATCTGCGCTGCAGTAACGCAAATGAGGTGAAATCTGTCTTCCTGCCTCTCGGAGATAAGAACAACAATTACAGTTTGTCTGTTGTGGTGACGGTGAAAAATGAATATGAGAAAGCCACCACGACCGTCTCCACTCAGGTTTGTCATCCGCCAGTAATCATGTATTTTGATTTATTGTCCTAGAAGGAGTTTTCACAGCCAGTACACAGAAACATACAGATGTAGACAGTACATTAAATCCTTATGCATTCATCAATCCCAGCTCACAACAGTGACAACAAGACAGATTGTCTCTATTTTGGAGTCCTGTATCTCAGACCAGATGGAAGTAATGTGGCCTGTTGATTGAGGGGGTGATCAGTGTCAAGAAGGAGGATTAGAGATATAAAAGTCTTTGACTAATTCAGACTGTTTATGTTCCTTTAAGGTACGAACAAGCAGCTCCAGTTCGTCTGTGGAGGCTCTCCAGTCTGCAGTGGAGGACACTGTGAGTCAGTTAGAGCAGCAGGGTCTTCTCTCCGGGGAGGCACTCGGACAAATATTTACCTCAGTTGCTGACATACTGAATACAGAGGACGGCCAAGATCAGAAGGATGCAAGGACGGAGGTAACAGAATGTGGTCCATGTTGAAACTGTAATATATTGCTGTGATATTTGTGAGGTTTATAAGTTTTCTTGTGGGCGAGTGGAGGGTCTCAATCAGCACTTCCTCTTCTTTCAGCTCAGAGAGCAAATGCTGACCAAAATGACCATAGTTCTGCTGGACTCACCCAGCAACACAACGCAGGAAGTGCAAGTGACGGCCAGAGCTGTGGCGGGACTCACCCAGCGCCCAGACGAGCTCAGTCCCGCTGCTCAAGTACAATACAATTCCTTCATTCATTCATTCATTCATTCAACCTTTATTTTTACTCAAGAGATCATTGAGGGAAGATCAAGTCAACTACAAAGCAAAGAAAAGGAAAATAAAACAACAACAATGAGATATACAAACAGAGAAGATGCAATATCATTATAGAAATAGTAAATGCCATTAAAAATTTTCGAATAGGAAAAATAATTTGATAAATACATTTGGGAATTTTAGATCTAAAATAAGGTACAGTATATACAAAAGCCCTAGAATCTTGCAATTACGATGGATAAATTGATGAATTAAAATGTAAAATAAAACACAGTTATGTAAAACAATTACAAGTAGAAGTTTCTAAAATGTCCAAAAGGCTTGAGGGAATTTTTAGGGAAACTTAAAAAAATGCAGTACAGACAGCCCTTTATTTTAAGCCATTGTAAGAGGAGGCTTAAAGGTACTATATGCAACTTTTAGAAAATCCTTGTTATCAATAACACCGGTGGCCATTAAGTGAACTGCAGTTGGCATCCTGTTGCTTTTGTACTTGATTGCACTCCGTAGGCGGATTATGATTACAATCATATCATCATTACTATCTGTAATGTCCAATCTCCATGATACTAACGAGCTTGCCATTTGCAAATTACTTCATCAGCTAACATTACGAAGCAAAACCGTCCCGAGTCCTTTACATAGAAATCAGTCCACGGGCTTTTATAGGCAACAGAGAAAGTCGGAGAAGATCTCAGTTTTTAAGTTACAATACAATCTGTTCACACATTGGCAATACAAAGCAATTGATACATGGAAATTGTTACATATAGAACCTTTAAGTCTGAATTAATGTCACAAAATAACATATGAGGAAGGAAATAAAAAGTTGTTGTGCACCTCAATTTTATGATGAGCTGGCATCCTGTTTAAGAAGCAGGACAGTTAATGTTAGAAATCTGCAGCAACATGCAGACCAGGCTATTTAAAAGCATGTTCAACTCTTTAACGGCCTCTCTCAAAATAGAAAATCAATTCCTTATTAAATTGCGTTGCTCTTAGTATGATAAATGTTCATCAGCTTGTTTGAAAGTTGGACACAGATCAACTGTAATCTTTCCCGTCGCCGTATTTCCTCTCCAGGAAGAAGCGGGTTCATTGTTGGTCGACCTCAGCTCCTCCCTCAACACCATCAGCGTTAATCAGGACGACGGAGACGACGGAGAAGTCGTGCAAGCAGCTGCACCAATAGTTGAAGCAGCCAGTAATATTTTGAATGTTTCGTCAAATGTAAGAACAAAACTATCACTGATGTTGCTAAATATGTACCTGTTTTTCCCTACACCAAACAACATATAATATTTTTTCCTCAGAAAAAAGTCTCAGATTTTCTTCTCACTGGGATAAGCAATGTTCAAAGTGCTTTGCTGAATAATAAAAAGCTGAATGGAGAACCTGCCATCATCGATTCTGGTCATATCAGTGTGTATGTCAACAGGTAAGAGATGACTGACACTGACTGCTGTAGCACGTACTTAAGAATAAACTAGAGTTTGCTGAAATTACTAAAATAATTCTGATTCTGCTTCCTGCAGAGTGTCTCCAGAGAAGATGCAGATGCAGGATATAAATGTCCAGAAGAACAGCTCCTCCAGATTTTCCTTCCCCTCCCTGCCTGCTCATATTGTCTCTCCAGACAAGCCAGTGGATGTCAGAGTAAGTGTGTGTGACAGCCTGATGTTTATTATGTCTATGGCCTTTTTCAAGTCATAATGCCTGGACAAGGTAAACAACTAGTTTATTCTTCATTAATACGTTTTTATTTGGATCCGTTACCTCCTTAACTTTAATGTTTGCACTCTATTGGGTCATTACATGTCATTTTGAGAAAGCTAAAAAAAGAATATGGAGGAGAGAAGCATTGTATCTCAAAACATTATTAATATCTGATATCTACGACAGTGGTTCCCAACCTTTTTCCTTAAGGGACCCTTTCCTATCATTGAGTAAACTGACTAAGTGACATATTTTATGAATATTTCATATTATATTCAATGCATAACAATAACAGTATAGAACAACCGATAAACTCTACAATTAACCCAAATAATGAACGCAATGACTGCAGGAAGTTTGTGTAAAACCAGCGATTTGGATGAATTTTGAGCAGATTATTTCCTGTGAATATTGCATCAGATATGAGTTTCCTCTTATTTTTAGGCACTTAGGCTTCTTTTTTGACAAATCTAGTGTTTTCTTCCCCCTGACGTTTGACTACTGTTCTATGAGCTCTTTGGTTGTTTTAACTGCGTACTTCTCTAATGCAGAATGAGGCTGTTTAGCAGAGTGGAAAGGCTCTGTGGATATAACTTGTGTTCAGGTCTTCACTGTGCCCTTATAATGTTTATATCTTAAATAATAAGCCACAGGAATGAATGAAATGCTGAGAGGCCAAATGTATATTAATAAAAAAAAAAAAGAAGTATTACACCCCTTAATATCAAGAAGACCTCGCAACCCCCTGTGAAGTATTGGCGACCCCTAGTGGGGATCAGGACCCCCTAAATTGGGATTGGGAGTGATCTACAACTATGGCCTCAACAGAAAAAGACTGAACCATGCCATCTGTAAAACATGTAGATAAAGGATCAGGTCTGCTTCCTTTAAAGTAATCTGTCTCATCAGAGTATGTTCACCTTCTTCTAGATGATGAGTTTTGAGAAGAACCCGTATTCTTGGAGGGGGGGAAACATCACAGGAACTGTTGGATCCGTCTCTCTCACCAGATTAAACGGCACCGTCATTCCTGTAGAGAACTTACCCGATGAGATAGAGGTAATATTTGTTTCAGAGATACTTTTAGTTACTTTGGATAACATTGGTAGATTGTTCAGCATAATGTCTTTTCTGGGTTTTCAGATTCTCCTACCAAGGCTTGACGTTGGGCAGCAGAACAGCACGGTCCTGGACCTGGCCAATTTCAGCACATTAATACTTGACGTCCCCTCGCCGGATGTAACACTGGTGCTGAAAATGGAGCCGTCTGAAAACATCTCCTTCATGCTATTCCTGGGATATAAAGATTATCCGAGTGATGAGAATTATGTAGCCAAGACTCAGATCCCTCTAGAGAATACCAAAGAAGGTAAAACTAAAACTATCAGATTTGCTTTTTGTAAAGTACACAATATGGCTGAAAGTCACATTTAAACTATATTCATAGATATGTACATGTGAGCCTCCATGTGTGTGTTTTTACATATATGAATATATCTGTCATTTTAACACAGAGGAACGATACACCTGGGTGCTGAGTCCCAAAGACAGAACAGGAGAAGTTGGAGAGCACTACCTTGTCATGAAGCCCATTGTTGAGCCAGGCGTCAAATCCATCAATGCCACTGTCACCGTCATTTCCATCGCTGCCCAGTGCAAATACTGGAATGAAACTGAGTCTTCTTGGAGTGAAAATGGCTGCAGGGTGAGAATAAAAAGAACAACAACACACATCCACAGTTGTTCCATCAATGCATCCTTGAAAAGTGAGCTGTGAGCTGTTTTTCTTTTTTCCTACAGGTCGGTCCGCTCACCACGCCTCTCGTCACCCAGTGCCTCTGTAACCACTTAACTTTCTTCGGCAGCTCTTTCTTCGTCATGCCGAACTTGGTGGATGTGTCACGCACAGCAGAGCTTTTCGCTACGTTCACTAACAATCCCGTGGTGGTGTGTTTTGTGGGGGCCATCTTTGTTGCTTATCTCCTGGTGGTTGTGTGGGCACGCAGAAAGGACATCCAGGACTCAGCCAAGGTCATTCTCATTACTCACTTTCACCACTTTATATTGTTTTATTTGAAATGCCAGACCATTTGGGAAGTCTAATTCAGACTTTTTTGGCCACACATATAATATGAAAGCCTCAAAGTATCAGTACCACAGCAGAATACCCCATTAAAAACTCTGCTTTTGAGATGTCACTTTACTATGTCAACTGCAGCATCCCTATATTTAAAAACAGCCGCAGTTGACCAAAGTGCTGAACAGGCATAAAATACAAATGAATACAAAGCAAACAACAATAAGAACAAAGGAAAACAATAAACATGGTGTGCACATAATAGTAGTAAATTAATTTCAGCACAAAAGAAAATAAAGTCAAAGTGACTCAATCAACTGCCAGCGAGAAGAGGTGAGTGTTCCAGAGCCTTTAGAAAGGTGCAGGATAAAAATAAAAATGTCTTTTCCTGAAAAAAAATATTATGACTGTGAATTAATCATTTTAAAAATCTTGGTGGGTCCAAAATGAATGTTTTGTTAAAAATCTGTAGAAAATATCTTACATTTGGTTCCCTCTTCTAACAAGGTTTGTGAGCTAATAGTAAAACAACATTGGTATGGCATGGTATCTCTGGGTCGTTAGTTAGTGTGGAAAAAAACGGATAAATGGCTGAGATTGACAGTAAATCTGGCAACGACTTGTTGTGAAGTAAATGCAATGCAACGAGGAGGGAGAATGCAACATCTAGTAGCTGAATGTTATCAATAGCACCTTTAAATGTTTCTGTGCTCCGAGCAGTTTTTATATGGAAAGGTAAACTGTTCCAGAGATTTGGGGTGGTTTTGTGTCCAGCTCTGGGGACATCCAGGAGCATCTGATTGGTCGACCTCAGTGCTCTAACTGGAGTATGAGGGTGCACTCGTTCTGCTAGATAAGGTGGCGCCAGTTGGCCTGTTTATGCTCTAATAATGGATCAAATTTTATGAGCATTTTTGTGCTTTACACCTTATTCTACAAAATAACGAGTGCTTACATCCATCAGTTACATTTAAAGAAATATAAAGTGCAATATTTTCTCAGTAAATATGAGTATATACTAAAATATTCAAGCCATCTATGATTTAAATGCCTTTAATTTCTTCGTTTATCTTATATTTGATGAAAACATTCACTCTATGTCATTGAATTTACCAATTAAAAAAAGTGTCTTCGCCATCACTTGTAGGTGAAGATAACGGTGCTGGAGGATAATGACCCCTTGGCTGAGTATCATTATATGCTGAATATCAGCACAGGGCATCGGCATGGTGCCTCCACCTCCTCTCAGGTCAGTAATATCTGTTAAAGCTCAGAGGGGACTCAGAAACGAAACCTGCCTGCTGCTCTAGTCGTACATTTCTGATGCTGACGACTCTGTCCATCTTGATTGACCTTTTTTTTGTTTTTAGGTGACGATAACCCTGCTGGGCACAGAGGGAGAAAGCGAGCCCCACCATCTGACCGATCCTGAGAAGCCGGTGTTCGAGAGGGGCGGGGGGGACATGTTCCTGCTGACCACACACTTTTCCCTTGGAGATCTGCAGAGCATCAGGCTGTGGCACGACAACTCAGGAGCACATCCTGCATGGTACGGGTTAAGAGGTGGTAATGTGACGCCGAAGACGATTAAATCACGAAGTTTGAGCTTGAGTTTGTACTGTTGCTATAAGCGCACAAGATAATTATTGATATTACATGCAGGTATGTCAACAAAGTTATGGTGCAGGATCTGGAGAGTGGTCAGAAATGGCACTTCCTGTGTAACTCCTGGCTGGCTGTAGATGTGGGAGAGTGCTCTCTCGACAAGGTCTTCCCAGTAGCCACAGAGATGGACTTGAAGAGGTTTAGGTAAGACCGGCCATGGATCTGGTAAAAACACTTCACCAAGGAATCTTACTGATTTATGATTCATCCTGAGGCCAAATTTCCAATGCTTCTTTCCA
Source organism: Sebastes fasciatus (assembly GCF_043250625.1). Lineage (NCBI taxonomy): Eukaryota > Metazoa > Chordata > Actinopteri > Perciformes > Sebastidae > Sebastes > Sebastes fasciatus. Next base: position 28,933,476 of record NC_133796.1, read on the forward strand.
GTAACTTGTTCTTCATGAAGACAGCCAAAGATTTCCGGGACGGCCACATCTGGTTCTCTGTCATTAGTCGGCCTCCCTGCAGCACTTTCACACGTGTGCAGCGAGTGTCTTGCTGTTTTTCCCTGCTGCTCTGCACCATGCTGACCAGCATCATGTTCTGGGGCATCCCCAGTGACCCGTCTGAGCAGACCATGGACCTGGGTAGGTAACAAAACTACTTAAAGAAACAGTGTGTAACATTTCGAGGGATCTATTGGCAGAAATGGAATATAATATTGATGATGATGAAGTTTTCATTAGTGTTAGTTTTGACTCTGGGGATGGAAAGTAAACTTGTCCCAGATGACCTGAGAGGTCTGGATGGTTCATAATGTAGCAGAAGACCAGAAATGAACCATTCAGTGCTTTAGAAACCAATTGTAGTATTTTGAAATCAATTCTTTGACAGACAGGAAGCCAGTCTAAAGACCTCATAACTGGATTGATGTGATCCACTTTCTTGGCCTTAGCGAGGACTCGAGCAGCAGCGTTCTGAATCAGCTGCAGCTGTCCAATCAATTTATTAAGGAGACCTGTAAAGCACACCTTTACAGTAGTCGAGTCTACTCAAGATAAATGCATGGGCAAGTTTTTTCCAAATCCTAAAAAGACCTGTCCTTTATTCACATCCATTTAAATTTGATTTAAAGTAACACTTTACTTTTCTGCAGGTCACATCGAGTTCACCTGGCAACAGGTTATGATTGGAGTTCAAAGTTCAATCATCATGTTTCCCATCAATCTCCTCATCGTGAGTATCTTCAGAAACACTCGTCCTCGAGAGAAGGGCGCCAAAACGGACACGTCTAAACAAGGAAAGACTGGTCGGGTTTCTCCTTCACAGACGTCTTCTCCTCAGAAAGAGCTGAAGGACATCACACCAGACACTGTGATCAAGGTGAGGTAACAGAAATCCATATCGATGATTTGGACGTCGTAATAAATCCTCTTTTCCACATGTCTAAAGTGCTTAACATGGTTTCACCATTAGGACATAAAGAGAATTGCTCAGTCACTCTCAAAGGCCATGAAGAGTCCGCTGCCTCACCTGGAGCTCCGGCCCGGTCAGCAGACAGACATCAACACTCTGCTGTCTCTGGTGGAAGACATCATCAGACAGCAGAACCGCGCGGCAGGAGACTTCTACACCGACGCCTCCAAGAGGGATCGCTCCATGATACTCAGTTTACGTGCAGTTAATCTACAAGGTAAAAAAAAATGTAATACAGTCTTGATTTTATTAGCTGCTCCATTTGGAGGACCAGACTTATTAAACCTGCAGTAAGCAGAATATTTTTGGCATCATTGAGCAAAAATTCCATAATAACCTTTCAGCATATTGTAATTCAAGTGTTCTGACAGAAAACTAGACTTCTGCACCTCCTCATGGCTCTGTTTTCAGGCTTTAGAAAATCTAGGCTGTGACAGGAGACTTTGGCCAATCACAGGTCATTTCTGAGAGAGCGTTCCTATTGGCTGTGCTCCGGCTGGTGGGCGGTGCTTGGTATTTCCTCAACTGATCTCAATAAGGCTGCCGGGTCACAAACTTTCCCACTTTACAGCTAAACAGCACACTACAAGATATTTCTGAAAACATTTGAGCCGAGATAGGCATTACAGTAACAGAATATTGATTCATATTTGATCAGCGCTGCCTAGTTTGACCGTTTGATCGGAGTTCGCGAGTGATTGAAAGCTGCTCAAAGACGGCAGGCTCTAGCTCGGCTCTGATTGGTTGTTTTCCTCCGGTCTGTGAAATCTTGCAGATGCCATTAGGAGCACCGGAGGACACAGGGACACATGATTTTTTTCAGATTACCTGTCTCATGCACTACTGCCAGGATATAGTGACCGTTTTATAACAATAACTTTTTTTAATCATATTTGCTCCAGTTCTACCTACTGCAGCTTTAAGAAAAATTAAATAACACAACGAGTAAGGGATAATGTACAGCGAGCCGGTCATTGTTGTGAATTAAACACCGACAGGGCCCTGACAACAATGACCCGCTAGCTGTACGTTATCCCGCTTATTACACGGCTACTTACTTAAAAAAATCAATTATTTGACACAAAAATGGTCCTTCAGAGTCCGACATCAGAACTGCGCCCATAGCAACGGTCTGTTATAAAGAAATAACAGAATGTAAATGGCTGTGATTGACCAATCAGAATCGAGTATTCAACAAAATGTAATAAATTGATATAATGCCCATTTAATACATAGGAAATATGTAAATAGCATACATACAAATTGAGAATCTATTGATATCTAAAGATATATACCGTATTACCGTCTCTTCAGGATTTATTTTCTTAAGCAGTATTTTCCTCATGGGACTGGCTTGATGCATTTTATCTATGAAACACGGATATAAAAATGATCAAGTAGAATTATTTTCTTCAATATCCATTGAAACATTGGATTAAGGTTTAGGGCAAACTGTATCTTTTCTTTTAAATGATAAATTGTCAAGAAAATTCTCCTGATAGTCCCAGACTTCTAGTCTGATGATGATGATGTGATCTGTGATATTGTCAGTGGTCTAAATTACACCATACCTAAGTTTTTAGATTGATCATGGCCTACCTGTGCTCTCATTTGCATACTGAAAGACAAAACAAATAATGCAACGACCTCAAAGAAAGTCCTGCTGAAGAAAAAATAAATGATGTTGATGGAAAATTTAATTGCTCTGAATTTGTAATTATTTTCTATTTCTAAAAATTACCCTGAATGATAAACATTGGCATCCTGACAGACTAATACTGATTTTTGCGTGGACAGAAACCAGTGTGTGGGGGAGCCCTGAGAAGACTTCAGATGAAGCTCAGAAGAAGAGCACCAACAGCCGCTACCTGTACAAGCAGCTGCGTCATGTTGAGAAGGAGCTGGCTTTGTTGGGAACTTCTCGTTTTCCAGACCCAGACAGCTACGACCGAGCCATGCAGCAGGTTCAGGGAATGAAGGGTCTTCTGGAGTACCACCTCCCCTCATCCAGTCTGGACGGAGACCAGCTGGACCACAGCCCAAGTCCAGAAGAGAGCGTCAACGGAGACACTGCCAAGAAGTGCTGTCAAGGAGGGCTGCCGTGGTGGTTTGTGTTTCTTGGTTGGATACTAGTGATCGCAACCAGTGGCGTGTCAGGATACTTCACCATGATGTACGGGCTGACGTACGGGAAAGACCGCTCCATCAGCTGGCTCATCTCCATGCTGGTCTCCTTCTTTGAGAGTCTCTTTATTACTCAGCCTCTGAAGGTGAGCGACATTACAGCTCTGGTCAGAACATACAGGGATGTAATGTTTAGAAAGTCATTCATTAAAGGGACTATTTGTAACTTTTCAGAAATGCTTGTTAACAGCGACACCTGTGGCCGTTAAGTCAACGAAAGTCAGCCTCGGGCTCGCGCTTGCTCGCTCTAAATAGACATGAACGAGCATCGCTCAAAACAGTGAGGTGACACACGTCAGCTAAAACCACAATATCACTCTATATTTCACCTGCTTGGCAGTAATGTTAGCTGACCAGACGAAGGTCTCTCCATGAATCACTGCTGATCCTAATGTTGGCTTTTCCTGCTTCAGCCTCCGGGGCTGAAGCAGGAAAAGCGGTTCGGTGCCGGGGCTGAAGCAGGAAGAGCAAGCTTTAAAACTGAGCTTGCTACAACCTCCGACAGGTCAATTGTGTTAATGCGTTTAAGAAATTAGTGGCAATAGAACAAATTTGCATTAACACGTTATTATCGCGTTAACTTTGACAGCCCTAAATATAATAGAAACCTATTATCAGATATAATGTGTACATTCATACTGTATTTATAATACATTGATCATTATGATCCTCTGGGGTTGAAGTGTGAACATCTTCCGTCACAGGTTCTTGGTTTTGCTGCTTTCTTCGCTCTCGTTTTGAAGAAAGTTGACCAGGAGGAGTACGGAGAGCCTCAGATAGATGACACAATGAGGAACACAAGTACGTTTTTTTCATTTTTCATTTTTTGTTGTATTGTTTTGTGTGAAAAAAACAAAACACATCAGTACAATATCCCTCTCTCAGATGATCCTGATGCAGTGCGCGCAGCCAGAAGAGACAGCACATGCAGTTTCTATCAGCCACCACCTCCCACTGACATCGAGAGGATGAGGAACAACATGATTAAAGAACAGAAGGTCTTCGTCCTCATACGGGAGATTCTTGGTAGGAGAACCACTTTGATATAAACATAAGAAGCAATGTGATACGTTTTGAGAAGGTGATGTGAGATGTTTGTTTGTGATGCAGCCTACATGGGATTTATGTGGATGTTGCTCCTGGTGGCGTACGGTCAGAGGGACCCCAACGCTTACTTTCTGACCCAACACATTCGACAGAGCTTCAGCAAAGGGATCTCAGACAGTATGAGTATCCAGGATGTGTTCAACTGGGCAAACACAACTCTACTGAGCAACCTGTTCGGAGAGCACCCAGGTCAGTGTGCTGTTACAATTAACTGTCACACACGACTGCTTTGCATGATCGATGAATAACATTTGCAAATTTGTGTTTGTCTATTTATAACAAAATGGAAAACACATGTAAATCATTCAGCTGTCGTTATTTGGTAAATAAATACGTAGCTAATATCAGCTTTTTGCTAATTTTGGCTTCGGTTGCCTGATGGTAAGTCTGGTATTGTAAAGCTCATTGTATTTTTATATTGTTGTGTACAAGCAAATTAGAACCAACAATAAATTAAAATCCAAACCAACTATAACTTGGATCTGACAATAAAATATTATAATATTATTATAATATATATAATAATAATAAAATATAAATATAAAATATAATATATTATAATATTAAAGGATTTTCGAGTATTTCACATTTAAATGATGTACTAGATATGGAAATTGACCTTTTGCTCTTAAAATAGTATTGTTAAATATGATTAAATATTATATCACTTTGCAATGCCTAAAATTGGACTCTCACTTGTTCCTGTCTACTATACTACATGATATCAACAGCATATTTATGTAGTAAACTATAAAATGTGTTCAAACATTTCCTGTCATTCGAAATAGAAAATACTTCATTGTCTGCTTTTCACGTACAATAGGCAGAAATTTGTCTTTGGTTTGCATGTGCAAAAACTGCTATTAAAAGGATACATTAAAACAACATATCACATTCAGACAGGACACATTAAAACCTGTAAAAAGAAGAAGAAAAAAAAGGCCTTTTGTGGTTCAAAATATGGAGTTAGTTGTGACCATAACTGAACTTTATTTATTTATTTTGGCTGAGTGTGCCACATAAAATTATTTTTTATCTGCAAAAAGTGGTTTCACAGACGAGTGGTGGAAGACGTATTCAGATCCTTTAGTAATAGTAAGTAATAGTATTAATACCACACTGTGAAAATATTCCACTGCAAGTAACTGCCCCGCATATAAAACCTGTGGCACACCGAAGGCATAGCCATCGGTGTGTGAATGAGTATTTAGATTAGATCCTGGTGTGCAAAGTTGGCACCTTAGCAGCCTCTGCCATCAGTGTATAAATGGGTGTATGAATGGGTGAATGCTGACATGTAAAGCGCTTTGAGTGGTCGGAAGACTAGAAAAGTGCTATATAAGTCAAAGTCCATTTACCCTTTACCATTTTACTTAAGTAAAAGTAAGTATTATCAGAAAAATGTACTTGAAAATATGAAAGGTAAAATTATTGTTTATTGATTGTGCAATAAAATGTTCCCTGTCAGTGATTTCCTATTACATATGTTTCTGGATTACTATTACTGCTGCATTGATGTGTTTGTTGTATTTTACTGCTGTAGATTTTTAAGGTTGTGCTATTTTTAACTCTTTAAATACTGTTGGTAGTTTAATCTACAGCAATGCATCATGATCTATAAGATCATCATATGTTTGTAGCGTCGCTGTCCTTCGAGAACCACGCATCTCTAAAAAGTCCACTTTTCATGGTGTCAGAAAAACAGTCCTGTTTTCAGCTTTGTGACGATGCATTTTCCAGCTGATCCAAGAGGCTTTTAAATAGTTTATTTAGCTGGAGAAGTAGGAGAATTTTCTAAACATTCAAAATCAATCAATGGTTTTCACTAAAGTGGATGAAAAACTGTAATCTGTAAAGTAACTAAAGCTGTCACACAAATGTAGTGGAGTAAAAATGAATTTGCCTCTGAGATGTATTGAAGTAGAAGTGTAAAGTTGCATGAAAGGGAAATACATTCCACCACCGTCACAGACACAAGATAACGACCACTTATAATTGATCTTTCCTTTAAATGTGTTTATCCTTGTTACCTGAATCTGTCACAGGATTCATCACAGATGGAAACTCCAAGCTGGTGGGTAACGCTCGTCTTCGCCAGGTGAGGGTACATCAAAACTCCTGCCAGGTGGCTCCCTCCATGCAGCAGTCTGGGCGGGACTGTCACGCTCCGTACTCGTGGGATTTGGAGGACATGGACTCCTACGGCCCGGTCTGGAGCCGCCCTGTGGGTGATAACACCTCGCTGAACCTTCACAGCCCGTGGACGTACCAGTCCCAGGGTGAACTGAGGGCCTTCCCCGTCTGGGGCAGCGTGATGCTCTACAGAGGAGGAGGGTTTGTGGTGGATCTGGGGCCAGACTTACACAATTCCAGCAGGTAGGCATTGTAACATATGAAGAGCCCACTGAAATTAACCTCAATAGAATGACAGACAGATGATAAGTGAAATGACTAGTGTACTAATCGATTAGTTGATTGACAGAAGAAGAAGATTTGTAAGTTTCAGCTCCTTAAAGGAACTGTGTGTAACATTTCGGGGGGATCTATTAGCAGAAATGGAATATAATAGTCAAAAGTATGTTTTCATTAGTGTATAATCACCTGAATCTGAGAACTGTTGTGTTTTCGTTAGCTTAGAATGAGCCCTTTATATCTACATAGGGAGCGGGTCCTCTTCTCGGAGTCCGCCATGTTGCTCCGTCATGTTTCTACAGTAGCCCAGAACGGACAAACCAAACACTGGCTCTGCAGAGGGCCTTTCATGTTTTACGTTACCTGAAGGCCACCGTAGTTCTCCGACACGCTCGTGAAACTGCAGTAACGTGAGACGCACAGTGCAAAACCGTGGTACCGCCAGCCGCCGTCTGACTTCCATTGCTTGTTGTGTTATTGTGGTAAGGATGGCCATTGAGAGAGGCGAAAGGCGTTACCACGGTTTTGCACTCAGTGGCTCACGTTACCGCAGTCTTGGAAAGGGAGGAGTGAGCGGAGGGGTACTCAGTTGGTTGTAATCTGCAACAACAACACTAGATGTCGCCAAATCATACACACTGCACCTTTAAGTGTGGGGAATTACATCTTTTGTTCATAGCTTTTCTACAAATCAATAATTAGAGAATGAAAATAATTGTTAGTTGCAGCCTTACAGATGATAGAGAGGTGACAAAAGCATAATTTATTATACTTTTATCCTAAAACTAAATTTACAAATCTACATGTCTTTAGCTTTAGTGTAAGTGTTTTTATTTGCTTTTAATTAGCCTTAAATTAGTGTATCAATGACACATAGTTGGCGTCTGCGTCAGAATTGTGTTTTAAGGTGTAACATTTATAAATCGTACCATGTTGTTCTCTTTGTAGATCCCTTCAGTACCTTTATGACAACACCTGGTTTGATGTGTACACCCAAGCGGTCTTTGTTGAGTTCACTGTGTACAATGCCAACGTCAACCTCTTCTGTATTGTCACACTCATGCTGGAGACCACAGCCATAGGTACGTAGTTCATGTCTGTGGAGCTGCACAGAAGCTTTAATTGTTATAAGAATCATGTTTTCTGTCACTTTGTGTTTCCTCCAGGAGCTTTCCAGTTCCGCAGCGAGCTTCAGAGCGTGCGTCTTTACCAGTCGACCGGCGGCCTTCACATCTTTGTCATGGCCTCTGAAGCCATATACTTCCTCTTCATCATCTATTACATGTTTGTCCAGGTATGAATTCATTATACCTCCAATTTACTACCATCAGTAGTAATAACAATTACAACTCTCCTCTCCTCCTGACAGGGAAAGCTGATGAAGCAGCAGAAATGGGTTTATTTCAAGAGTAAGTGGAACCTGCTGGAGCTGGCGATTATCATCCTCAGCTGGAGCGCGCTGTCTGTCTTCATCAAGAGGACTTTACTGGGAAACCGAGACATAGAGTACTACCAAAACCACAAAGACCAGTAAGCAATAAGAATAACACAACCCATACAAGTATATACTGAAGGGTTTTATTTTAACATTGGTGTGAACGACAAGTTTTGCTCATTTACTGTGTATTTTGCGTTTTTTCTAAATGTACAGTACGTCGGGGCGGCTGTAGCTCGGTGGGTAAAGTGGGTTGTCCTTTAACGTTTAAAGGTGGCAGTTTGATCCCTGGCTCCTACTGTCCACATGTCGAAGTGTTCTTGAATGATGGACACTGCTCCCTGGGCACTTTACAGCATCCCACTGCTCCTAAAATGTTCTTGATGGGTTAAATCTTGTAGTCATCAGCACATCCTCTCTGCACTATAGATGTAGAGCTGCAACGATTTATCGATTAGTTGTCAACTATTAAATGAATCGCCTGTTTTGATAATCGATTAATCAGTTTGAGTCATGTTTTAAGAAAAACAAGTATAAATTCTCTGATTCCAGCTTCTTAAATGTGAATGTTTTCTGGTTTCTTTACTCCTCTATGACAGTAAACTGAATATCTTTGAGTTATGGACAAAACAAGACATTTGAGGACGTCATCTTGGGCTTTGAGAAACACTGATCCACGTTTTTCACCATTTTCTGACATTTTATAGACCAAACAACTAATCAATTAATCGAGAAAATAATCTACAGATTAATCAACAATGAAAATAATCGTTAGTTGCAGCCCTAAGTAGATGTTTTTTTCACAGTTTCACCAGTACGCAACAACTGTGCTTTTTTAAAATTCTGTTCTGATAAATAGTCACCACCACTCATTGACACAAAACCTGAAAATGAGAGAAATATTTGAGTTGTTTTACAGAAGGAGAACAAACAGCTTTTACAGTATATACTGTGGTAGAAAGCTGATGTTTTGCTCAGACCATATTAGGCAAATTAGAAGCTGTCTACATTTTATAATTAGCGTTATCTCACAAATGCTCAGAGTGAACACCTCATTTTAACCTTTGGACATGAATACTTACACAGATAATCTGTTATGTGAATTAAATTTCAACTCAATAAATAAGAAAGCGTTACTAAGTCAACTATTAATTCCTCAAAACCTTTTTCAATACATTGTCAAAACAAGGCTCACGCTCTGTCTCCAGATACGCCAGTTTCCATGAGACAGCCAAGGCCGATGCGGTGCTGGGCTATCTGATTGCCTTCCTGGTGCTGTTGGCTACAGTCAAACTGTGGCACCTGCTGAGACTGAACCCGAAGCTGCACATGATCACCGCCACGCTGCAGCGAGCCTGGACTGATATCTCAGGCTTCCTGGTGGTCATGACCATCATGTTCCTGGCCTACTCCATCGCTGTGAGCAGTTTCCCACACTTCAACATCAGCATGCTGCTGGAGTCACTGCAGTTTATCCTATTCTATCTAGACTTTGTTTCATTCATTTATTAACACAGATCTATTTTTCAGTCTAACCTGATGTATGGGTGGAAGCTATACTCCTATCGGACTCTGCTGGATTCTGCACAGACCATGGTCAGCCTGCAGCTTGGCATTTTTAACTATGACGAGGTTAGTATGACGCTATTATAATTGTACCACAGCAGATTATGAAAGCTGACCCGTCTTCTTCAGTGTATTTATTCGTCCTGATCCCTCAGGTTCTGACTTACAATCCAGTGCTGGGAGCTTTCCTCATCGGCTCCTGCATTGTGTTCATGACCTTTGTGGTGCTGAACCTCTTCATCTCTGTCATTCTGGTGGCGTTCAGTCAAGAGCAGATCCATCACAAGGTAACTCACCATGCTGAGTCTCAAATGTCTTATTGTAAACATGTTATCGGGTACGGAAGCCCTAAACCGACATGATTCAAACATTTTTTTAATGCCATCGTCTCACGAAAACAAGCCTTTTTTATCTGACAGTGCTGGACTTGGTGAAATTAGCGAAAGGATACACGTGTCACTACGTCCTGTTTTCAAAATAAGGTGTTAACAAGGTTACATACAATATATGGAAATAAGATTAAATGGATTATATTCACAAGCAGTATAAAACCTGTTACCTGTGTCCCTTATAAATGAAAGGGTAATGTTGGTATTTTTCAACCTGGACCTTATTTTCCCATGTTTTTGTGTCTAACTGACTAATGGGGTCAACACTTTTTGAAACTGGTCCAGTATTGAGGGAGAATGCTGATTTGACCCAAACATTATGAGTAATAAAAGAAAACAATCTTTTGTTTTCTCATGATAACCATAGATTGTATACAAAGATGGATGACATGACAGCTCTCCAAAGTGAAGCCAAAACATATGGATCGCCCCCTGGTGGCTGGCTGCAGTATAGGTCATAAAGGCCTCCTCCTCCATGTTAATGGATTGGACGTGGGTCAAACTACAAAGTGAAAGTACACGTCAAATAATTTTTCCCCTAAGATGGCTTCAGTCATTTTCCGTTGTCCATCTTTATATATACAGTCTATGGTGATAACAAGTTAATTATATAATTATCTTGAGATAACAAAGCTTTGTTTCTCAAATTAACAACATAATTAACTTGTGATCTTGAGAAAATCATATTAAAAAAAAGAATGTTTGAATCATGTCCGTTTAGGGCTTCCGTAGTAGAAGACGTGAGCTATTACCATTACAGATACTGTAACTTGATACTCGTTGAGTTATGCACATTACTCTCTGTTCTTACAGCCGTCAGAAGAGGATGAGATTGTGGACCTGATGCTGATGAAACTCTTCAGTTTGTTTGGACTCAAATGTAAGAAACAAGGTGACGACTGCCTAAATGAGAAGCCGGTTGTTTCATCTGCTTCAAATAACGGACTCTCAACGATTTCTTCTGGGAATATGTGTGATGGTTGACACGTTCCCACAGAATGCTTTGCTTCAGTTTTTGCTTTTGTTGCTTTGTGACTGAATATTAACCCTTGCAAGTCCATTAGTATGTCGCTCTACTGCTGCAGACATGTCACTCTTGTAGGCTGAAACCCTGAGAGAAAGTAGGAACTGAGGATGATCCTTATGTTACACACTGAGGCACTGTATTTAGGCTGCAGTATATTTTGTTAACCAAATAAATGTGTGTTTCTGTCACTAAATCTTGTACAATATGCTTTTATTCCATAAAATAAGTATTCATGGATACTATCAAAACAGTGTATTTGCATAAATCTGACTAATCTATAACAGTTGCATGTTATGAAACAAGACCAAGCTTTTCTTATCACTATGTCTATGAGTAGACATACAGTATATCATACAACTTAGCGCCCACACTTAGACAACAAACACAAGGTGGCTGCATAAATAGAAGTGATAAAAAACAACAGTGCAGGCTATAGAGCTGCAACGATTACTCGACTAAATGATTAGTTGATCAACAGAAAAATAATTGGCAACTATTTTGATAATTTTCATGCAAAAATGGCAGAAAATGCTGTTTTCAGCCTCTAAAATATGGAAAATGTCCTGCTTTTTTACTGTTTTATATCATATTAAACTGAAAATCTTTGGTTTTTGGACTGACAAAACAAGACATTTAAAGACATCACCTTGGACTGTGAGAAACGGACATTTTGTCACTATTTTTGTACATTTTCCAAACAATTAATCAATTAGTCTAGAAAATAATTGTTAGTTGTAGCCCTACTTCAGGCATATGATGCTACTACCTCTGGATGTTATCAGATTCAACAAGATATCATTTTACTGTGTATACAGTCAAAATAGATAATTATGTAATGTAATACGATCTGCAGATCTGTGAACCATAAACATTAGTATGCACTTAATATCTATTGCCAGGTGCCTTTAAATGCCTTTTTACCATTTTAATGTGTTGCTGCTGTTATTCACCTGTGGCTTTAATGTGCAATGAAATAGATGAATGGCTAGATGTCATCAAATTATTACCAGGTATAATCTGTTCTCATGCAGATGGTTTGATGTGCTCTCCCAACTCTTGTTTGTTTTTTTCTACGATTTTGTTGGACTGATCCTCTAACTTTGTAGGGTGCAGGTGTTGTGATGGAAGTACATGACCTGTAACAGAAATAGATAATAATAACTAAATGTAAAGGTCAGATGACAACAAATGCCAGCTGCGGAGCAGTATGGATGGGTCGGCTGAGACCAATAGTGAGGAGTTGGAGGCCCACTGCATCTTAACAGGTTAAGGTTATAGATAGATAGATAGATAGATAGATAGATAGATAGATAGATAGATAGATAGATAGATAGATAGATAGATAGATATATAGATAGATAGATAGATAGATAGATAGATAGACTGTAGCCTATAGATAGATAGAAATAGGCCTACTGTATAGACAGATAGATATACTATATACTGTAGATAGATAGATATACGGCAGAGATATAGATAGATATACTGTTTAGACAGATAGATATAGATAGATAGGTAGATATACTGTAGCCTATGGATGGGTAGATGTAGACCTACTGTATAGATAGATATACTGTATAGATAGATAGACAGATAGATAGACAGATTGATAGATACTGTAGACAGATAGATAAGTAGATATACTGTATAGATATATACATATAGATAGATAGATATACTGTATAGAGAGATATAGATAGATATACTAGATAGATAGATAGATAGATAGATTGATAGATATACTGTACAGATAGATATAATGAATACTTTATAGAATAGATATAATGAATAGATATACTAGATAGATAGATAGATAGATAGATAGATAGATAGATAGATAGATAGATAGATAGATAGATAGATAGATAGATAGAACACATTGAATATAACCTACATTGTGATAATAATAATAATAATAAAAAAAAAAATAAAACTACAAAAAGTTAATGTGCTTCAAAAAACATGAAAAATATAAGGTAAAACGACAGTAAAGTGCGCAGTACAAACTGTCACTACCGGTGCAGTATATAAGTAGCAGTAATACTGTGTGTACTGTACAAAGTTAGCATAGATTCACTCACATATATCTCCTTATACTCACCACATACTGTTAATAATATGATCCCGACGTGCTCTTTACGTCATTGCGTCATCAGTGAGTGGGCGTGGCCTCTCGGTGTGAGCAGAGCTCGGGTCGTCTGACAATAACGTGCGTCGTACCGCGCGAGGGGGACTCACGAGCCTAGTGACAGCGGAGACGGTTAACCAGCCATAGCGACAGGGTCAACTAACTCACTACACTACAGTCTTCTGGACACGAGAGTGAAGGTTTTCTGACAGTCAGAGAGAGAACGAATATAATATCGCTCAGTGACGGTAAACTGACGACTTTAAGGTGTCCGGTTTCCTCAACTCGGAGGGATTGCGATGCCCTCTGACTTTATCTCCCTTTTCAGCGGGGACCTCGACCTGAATGCTCCCAGATCACTCTACTCCAAAGGTAACAACAAATGCTCTTTATATTGTCTCCTGTTGTTTAGTTGAAGTGTTTAAAGTTGTAGTTTGAGAGTGTAACTTTCTCCTCCTACCTGGTGGTAACTCATGTGGTGTGGTTCAGCCCCCTCACTGTCACACTGATAGCACAGTGTGAGTCTCTGTGTACTAAGAAGTCCTTCAGCTTGTACTCTTGGTTGTGTTTCTTTGGGCAAGGTGAAGTTGTGTTTTCTCTTTCTTTCTGTTTTTTTTTTGTTTTTTTTCTCAACCTGAAGCCCTCAGCAGCTGCATGCACACCGGTCAGACCAGTTTACTGTCCCCCTGCCAGCTGAAAAGCAGTGCTGTGCATATTTTTTGTGGGTTGTCTGATTAGGCCACCAAGGCCCCCCTTGAGGCTCCACACATCATGCTCCACACTGTCCCTAGTGGATACTGCGTACAGTTAAAACTGTGTACTGTCAGTGAGTTGGAGCCCTGGAGCAGGTGTATAATTATGTGTATTGTAGTATGCTTATTCACAGAAAAGGTTAATCCATTGAATAATTCCCACTCAGACACGTAAGTGGAAATATGCTAATTTGCATCATACCAGCAGAGGGAAAAGTGCAGTGCTGGTAAGAAACAAACTGCTGCAGCAGTTATTTCTGTACAAACGTCCACTTTACATTCACTAGATATTCTCAGAGCTACAAAGTCTTCTGCAGTGTGTAGTGTGCGCGCATACACGTGAGGTGGAGCGAGCTGAGTGAAGGCAGGCAGGCAGAGGAGCAGAGACTCCGGCCCTGGAGACCAAAGCTACGGTCTCCCCCGCGTCCTCCGACCGCGGCCAACACTGTTTTTCAAGACGGGCTTCACTAGATCTAACTTTGCGGTTTTGGTGCTTCAGTGTAGTTTGTGTTGGAGTCTTGTCTGAACAGCGTAGCCACACGCCAGCGCGCGTATGCGACCCGGCTGATTTATACGTGTAAGAAGTTACAAACAGTCCCTTTAAAGGCATACTATGCAGGAATTGACGCTTACTGTTTGTAAACACAACATTTAACGTCCCGAACACACCACACACTTCTAGTTGGTCATAAATGATGATTGAGAGTATTCTTTTTATTATTTTTGTACATACATTGTTTTTAGAAAAATCCTGCCTAGTATACTTTTTAATCTAGTTACTAAAGATTTACTGTATGTATGTAGTTGAGAAATGAACATAAAGCTGCATTTGGTAGAAATGGAGCAAATATGATTAAAAAAAGTTATTTTTATAAAACGGTCGCTATATAATGACAGTAGTGCATGAGACAGGTAATCTGAAAAAAATCATGTGCCTCTGTGTCCTTCGGTGCTCCTAATTGCATTTAAAAGATTTCACAGACTGGAGAACTAACAACCAATCAGAGCCGGGCTGGAGTCTGCCGTCTCTGAGCAGCTGTCAATCACTCGCGAACTCCGACCAAACGGTCAAACTAGGCAGCGCTGATAACTGTAATGCCTATTTCTCGTCTCAAATGTTTTCAGAAACATCTTGTAGAGTACTGTTTATCTGTAAAATGAGAAAGTTTGTGACCCGGCAGCCATGTTGAGATCTGTTGAGGAAATACCAAGCACCGCCCACCAGCTGGAGCACAGCCAATAGGAACGTTCAATAGGAACACTCTCTCTGTGAAATGACCTGTGATTGGCCAAAGTCTCTCGTCACAGGCTAGATTTTATAAAGCCTGAAAATAGAGCCATGAGGAGGTAAAGAAGTCTAGTTTTCTCTCAGAACACTTGAATTACAATATGCTGAAAGGTTATTATGTTATTTTTGCCCAATGATGCCAAAAAATTGTTGCCTACTGAAGCTTTTAACTATAGCGTTTTTCTACATTAGGGCAAACATATCTTTGAGATTTACATACGTCATCTTCTTGTTATTCATCGGCTGATACATGTGCCGATACCGATATATCTGTAATAAGCAAATGTCGGCCAGTCGTTCGTGCTCTACTTTACAATGACGTCAGGACTTCTGAGGGTTTTTGTGTAACTACAGCTGTTTTGTAATTTAGGAAATAGCGTCTCTCCAGTGCGTTGCCACATCGCAACACAACATCATCCAACAACACAGTTGGAGTTGTGTATATTTGCTGTTTTCATTTTACACATCCAGTAGGCCTAACTGATTATTCGTGCTAAACTAGGCTGAATAGTTCTCATGCTAATCTCTGGTTGTACAGAGATGAAATTGTTAATTGATTCTCATTTAGCTCTGAGTAAGTGAGTGAGTTTTCTTTGGGTTGACCTTCAGAAGTGCTTAATTACTACCAAGGACTCCGATAATTAAGTCAACACGCAAGTTCTCCGATACACAATTTCTTTTTTAAGGGTCTGTTCGCTGAAAATCTTCTAATTCTTACCCCACAGTATTAAAAACATTTACTAAAATGTTCACTCACTGAATAAAACAATTAAAAAGTAGTAAGCACCAATCCTTTAATATTATTTAGAGGAACCAAGATCCATTGGCAATAAAATAAAACTATTTAAGATTTGTTTTATTATTGAACTCACTTTAGTGCTCATTGATTTATTCAGTTTAACTGACTCGTCAGAAAGCCTGTTATACTGTAGACTTCAATCAATTCATGAGTCAGCTGAAATTCCTTTGAGATCTCTTAGAGACGAATAGTGACTTGTTCTTTAGCCTACCTTGTTTGCTTACTAATCACACTATTGTGTATTTATGTCAGCACAGTCGACGCGGCTGTGTGTGAGAGGTGAAGTTAGTGTTGCATCTTGCCGACAAGGCCAACTCAACCCCCCCGTTTGTCTGTGGGATGGCCCTTTGGTCAAAAAGACAAATATCATTTATTTAATTCATCAAATGCTCAGCATTGACAAGTCATACCTCACATCTGGATAAAAAGGAATTCTTCTCTATTATGAACGTAATATAGAGTAGGTTGTTGCAGCTTTTTGTAGTAATTTATTAGATTGTTTGGTCAGTAAGGCTGTTTTGTCAGAAAGCTAAATTGAGGAATTAAGGAATACATATTTTTAGCATGCGAGTAGTTCAGGGAATATCAAGGAAAAACTGTAACAATGGCGCTCAGGATAGGAATGCATTGGTCACACCAACTTTTGTGGTCCGTAAAGGACAGCAGGTTAATAGACGCCATAAAATGTCTTCCCACATCAAAGGTGAGGAATGTTATGGCTTTCCCATAAGTTCTATCAAGCCCGGTTAACAATTGCAAGACCACAGATCTCGACAGTTGTTTTTTTTCATATTGACACCCACCAAAGCCGGGTCAATCATTAACCCTCTGGCTGCCCTGTGTGTAAACCTGGGCTTAAATAGCACTCTATTAATATTGACTCTGCTGTGTTAAGCAAACTTAGCGGCATGCGCTTAAAAATACTTGATTGCCTTGAAAGCTTGTTGATATCTGATGATGAAAGAAGAAATACCGTAGAGGGAATACATCTGAACAATAAGTAAAAGTGTATTCTATCCTGTTGCATTAGGTTAGTGACTGTTCTGTCATAAACACAACGACGGCATTCTTTACGGTGTCTTCATCTGTTTAACATCAAGATCGACCTGTTCTGCATACTTCACACAGTCAGTATAGTTGGTATAGATTTGCTTGGTTATTCGCCAGGTTTCACAGAGGAAGCAACCACACGATCATGCTTGACATTGACGATCATTTTCAGACAGTGAAACCAGGATGATTCCCATAAAAATGGGTCACATCGGTCGTATGCTATCTGTCTGAGAATCTACTACTGTGAATCTAGATGCTACTAATAGTACACACTTCTTGTAGGGTCCTTGATATTCACCTTGGGCCTTTGGTTCTGGCCCTCAGGCTCCATCTACGAATGCTGCACTTGGGTTTTGTCAAGTTTGTCATCAGGACCGTCTGTCTAAGGGGCCGTACAGATGCTGCGTCTTTTGCACGCTCAATTCCATTGTTGTCAATGTAGATGCACGGAAAAGTGGGCTCAAACGTGGGAGCGAAGCCATCGTGACGCGCAAGCGTTCCCAAGCGCCTATTTTTCAGGGTGCGGTGGCTGCGCTCCGAGATAAAAATAGTTCAACTTTTGGAACGCTGCAGCGATCACCGCATGTCATGTGACGAGGACCAGATGTCTTTTCTTTCTTCCGTAAATATTAGTCTCTAGTAAATATATGGAGGAGAAGTTAATCATTTTAGTGAAGGACTACCCAGAACTTTACGATCTGTCCCACTGACTATTTTACTTGTGTCATCCTTTCCGCGCGACACTTCCGCGACGATGCCGTGGATCAGGACAGCGTTATCAGCGGATATCGCCGTATGAGAGCAGTGCAGAGTGGCGCACAAACAGGGACTCACTTGACTTAACTTAACTCACATGCACTAACATGCACGTGCGACCGGACCGACTATGTAAACAAAGCACAGAGAAGCTTGGATTACAACACGCACAGAGGGAGTCGTTCTCTGTTCAGGAGGACATTACTTATTATTATAAAAAGCGATTATTATTACTTATTATGTTAATGCTCTGAGTGTTGTATGGAGAACCTTTACTGATGTGTTCACACAACAAGCCAAACAGCATCAGGCTACAAGTAATTTTCAATGGAAGCTGGTGACAAGAATCTACAAACCGCTCCAACGGCGCAGCGATGCATCAACCAGTCATATGTTTTTGTTTCATCCTGTTTTGAGTCGTCTGCAAATATGCCATTAGCCAGTTTGCTGTGCTATTTAGTGACATGGCTACATCAAACGAGCACTTGAGCAACACTTCAACTCGCTGACAATTTAGCTGACCATGCTCGCCGTTTTGTCGCTTTTGTGGCTGATAGTGTGAACATAGCTGAAGTCTTTTTAGTTGAATCCTGCTTATGAACTTGTGACAGTATATATGTTCAAATAAAAGAGAAATCTTTTTTATATTTGATAATTTTTATTAATGAGTCAAATGTAAAGCCTGAATAATACTGGTAATGATACTGGATATAAATTTCTCGCATATCTGATAAGTGCTGATAGATTCATTGTGTGTGTGTGTGTCTTGTAGTTATGCAAATTACTCACACCTCCTTAACTTCCTTTAAATCTAGGCTATTTGATTAATCATTAACACTAACCAAACCTCAGTAAAACGACTAATCAGGGCCAGGTCAAAATATCACCTCCTCTGGTATTTACTGCACACTTGTGACTTTGTTTTGGCCGCGGAAAATCAATATATGAGTTTAACCTGTTGAAGCTGCTGTAGCACCTGATACTGACGTGTCAATTTTATGGGATTTTTTTTTCTCATCAGTGTTGCAGTCTTAGGGCTGTTTCTGCTACAATTTGTTAATTTGATGTCTTATTAGATCCTCTACCTACCTTTTGTTGTTCTACTAAAGAACAAAATATTTTGCTTTGCGCACAAAAGCTTGTGTCGGCATTTTTTGTGATCTGAAAAATAGCAAGATATCAGAAAATATATGAAAAAATGTAAGATATTCCCCCCAAAAAATAAAAATGTAAAATATCCCCAAATTATTAGAAAAAATTAATCGTATACAACAAAAATTAGGAAAATTAACTATGAATCTTCGTTTTTTATTTTAACGTCACTTGATTTACTTTAGTAATACTCATATTGCTATTTTTGGTGGTATATTATTAGTACTACATTGTGAATTAACATTTGTGGATGTTTTATGCAGTTTTGTACAGTATGTATGTACTATATAGCACACTAGATTTTATGATCCGCAATGAAGTTATCAGCAAACAAAATTAGCCTATTTTATGTCAACTGTGCTCATGAAATGGAAGCAGATCTTTGCTTATGCCTCGAAGCAACCACAAACACATATCAGCTGTTAGAAAAACTACAAAGTGGAACAAGATGGTGTTTATCTTCCAGAAAGCATTGTTTCTGTTTTAGTTCTGTGTCAAGCTGGATGGAAGAGTTTCACCGGCATTCATTTATAGTTCAGCATAGGATTTCTGTTAATTAATGTGGAGATGATGTTGTCTTCACAGGCCAAAATAGAGCGGAAACATGCATATTCAGATTTAGCTGGTTTAGTGTTGACACAGTGTCTTCTTAGTCGTAAGGAGAAGTGCAGGAGGCCATGATGCTTTTGCTCGCAATCATTTTGCGGAAGATTTCTCACACTCTCCTGTGAAAAGCCCAAGGCACCCGTGAGATCTAACATCCACCCCTTGTGTTTCTCTCCTGAGCAAGATGATTCTGAACTAAGACATTCATTATTAAGTAGGGTGAATCTTGGCAGGCGGGAGGCTTTCCATTGGCAGATGAGAAGCAGTAGTTAAGGTGTCAGTAGCTCATAAACAGGTCATGCACACCGTGTTACCCGCTGCCAGGGTATTTCATGGATCAAAAGGAGGGAAAAGTGGCACCTAAAATGTGACCTATTGAACTGTCATTTATTACATTTCTTCATAGGAAAATAAATATTTTTGTATATTAAATCCTAAGCACACGTATGAGGCCACATCAGCCTATAAGAAGGAGTGGCTATTAGGGATGTCACGAGAACCGATACTTCGGTACCGAGTCGAAGCCAAAATTCTGAAAATGTGACAGTACTCGTTTATCTACTGTACCACAGATACCGGGGATCAGGGATCAAGACTAATGGCGTCCCGTCATCCCGGGGATGACCGAAAATTTCCCTGATAATGCTACATTGTGAACAACAAATCTGTGTTGAAATCGGCAGGAGGAGAGTAATGTTATTTGTTAGCAGCCGGTGGGCAGCACAGTCCTTCTTGGCTAAATAACGGAGCTAACAGCTAACTTTAACAGAGGTTGCATTACATTATGATGTGTTCAAGCTCTTTCCAGTAAAAAATTGTATTGGGTGAAGGTAAATTACAACGTTATCATGATGTGTTCAAATGTAATCTTGTAAAATTTAGTTTTTGGCAAGAAAGTTGGGGCAGATCATCAGGGATTAGTAATAAATTTGCAAAAACCAGTATGCAAATAAAAGAGTGTATGTTATAGTACGTGGAATTTATTGTTTTGATTTTGTTTTTTTTACTTTGGTATCGAGAATCATGGAATTTCACTGCTATTGGTATCGACTACTAGATTTCTGGTATTGTGACATCCCTAGTGGCTATGACATTAATAATCTTATATCTGTAGAAACAAAAACAAATCATTGTAGGGATTTAAAACATATTTAAATAATAAGATGGGTTCTGTTTACAACATAGTCAAATAAAAATTGTTTTTTTAGCAGTGTAGTGCTTTAAACGAATACTGACATACCACAAACCAGAACACCAGCTTCATGTAATCCAATATACCAGCCTTACAATAAGCCCTCCCTTTGTGAAGTTGATCATATTCAGTTTTTGTTGAGACGGTGCCAGAGAGCTGTTGACTTAGGTCTTTTTGAAGGCTGAACGTTGTGGTTGTGTATTGTTTGATTGTAATGTTCTACAATAAGCTTCAGATTGAAACAAAATTTTAGTTGACCTTTAACACTTGTACTCCTTCTCTCATCATCCCCTTCCTTCTGCAGCAGTTGCCATGTTGTCTTGTTAGTGATGTGAATTATGCTGTTAACGGTAATTAGCTCATGTATCATCCTACTATGTTGTCATTTTTTAACAGCATCCTGAAGTGATTCGCGGTTGCAATTAAAGTTGGCACAGATGCATTTAATTCAACACTCACTTAATTGTCTTATGGTAAAGGCAGCACAGACATTCAGGTTGCGTAGGGAGTTGATCTATTGCTACAGGTCTCAGGTCTGCGTGTCAATATGTCTAATACCTGAGTGGATCTGAGCGGACTCGCTATAGGCTCCGTTCTTGTGGTGCGTCATGATCATCACAGGAGAAAATTGTTTTTATTATCCAGAATGGAGAGTAGGAAAAATAACATGTAGGGTAGATTGTTTTCATTCTCAAATAATCTGCCAGGGACAACGGTTTTCTAGAATGTAAGGTGACTTTATCAAATGTTCATCTGTTCGCTGTTCATTTCCTTTTTCCCATCAACAGTCAACTTTTTTTTCTTGTATGACAACTAGGGCTGGGTATCAGTACTCAATATCTTTGTTTGTTTTATGTAGGTGATGAGACATAGTCATAGTTGGCGCCTACACAACCTGTCACATCACAATGTCTCCTCACAGCGGCTCATACAGGGAGGTATTTCATGACCTTCAAGAATGCTGAATTCCTTTGACATAGAGTAGTCAAACAATCCATCCTACAGGCTAACGGTTGTGTTATCTCAATATCCTGTTTTCATTCATTTTTCTGAGTCATCTGCTGCTTCCTTGGCAGACTGGCAGCAGGTCTGGAACAGGCTGGCTGATTCCCCCCTGCATCCTGTCATTGTTGGTATTCTTTCTGTCTTTACTGACGTGACACTAAAGGGTTTGGATACTGAGAGAAATGCCTGGTGGCGCCGAGGTCCGGAGAAAGGATGACTGATTATTGTAGCGCCTCTGTCTTTTCTTTGTTAACTTGTCAGGGGATAACCCTTATCAAGATGGTATTGGATTGTTTAGAAAAGGGAAGATGTCATTGAAGGGGGCGCAAAATCACAAATCTTTATTCTGGACAGAGCTTTGTAGAACTCATTCATACTTCATGCAAGAAGCACCAACACCATTCGTATTTGTTAAATTTGTTGTTAAAGTTAATTCCTGACTTTGGCACCCCAGGGTAGATAAACAAACAACTACAAACCAAAACATATGCCATCAGAATAATTTGAAAGATGATATAATCACGTAAAGATTAGGCACTTCCTATGTAAGATTTTTATAAATACTGAACCTAAAAAGGACAAAAAGTGTTAGGACGGTTTGAGGACGCCTCTGACTACAGGTAGACGCTTGTGCTCCTGTTGGTAATAGAGTGCTGCAGGGATGATGTATTTTGGTAGGCCAACCAGGAAGTTGGCATCACCCTGGTTTCCTTGACAAAAACCCAATGGGATTTTTCCATTGGGGTTTGGGTTATTGCAGAAAATAAGCTCTGTGGCAAAGAAACGTTTATGATACTTACACGTTTTGTTCAGGAAGATTATCTCCACAAATGAACACCACTTTTATGATTTTTGAAGTGTAAATGCAATCGCCGGAAGTAAAAAGCTAACGTTAGGCTATAAACGAAGTACACCACGGTCGCATGAGCGTGAGTATACACCACGAGGCTGTAACGGCGGACGAGTTGGCGTGATGACGTTTAGTAGTTTTCATTTAACCACTTGTTAGCAACCGCCTTTTTTAAGATTTATTGATGTATTTTATGTCGTAGAACAAAATGTTAAAACCTCCTCAGCTTGTGTTAACCACAGACCTTATTTCAGGCATCTGACCAAAAACTCATTCAAAAAACCCATTGACTTCCAGACGAGTAAGGCTGAAGTGCTAAAATGCAAACTCATTTCTGGGTTTTAGGACTCACTCCTGTAGCACTCTATAACTTGATTGTTGTCGAAAATTTAAAAATACTCAACTATGAAACTAAAGGACTAGTGCACACTGAAAACTGAATAAAAGGAACAATCTAATTGATTTTAGGTGTGTAAACCCTTTCTCTACATTTTTGGACTCTGACTTGGTTGCTTGCGTCCCAGCTCTCTTTTTTTGTTATTGGTTGAGCGCAATGTTTTTTTTATTGTATTTTTATTAACATGAAGCTCCTATTGTTCCAATCACAGTATTAAAGACATTATTTCACTTTCATTTAGTTTTGAAACTAGATAACTGAATAGATACACAAGAATGTCACAAGTATAATAATAGTATTATAAGGACATAATGCTTTAAGAAAAATAGACTTATGTATATATGTTGGATGAGGATTAGTTGATTTAAAAGTTGTTTTTCACATTGAACTCAAATCAAACTGTCAGAACAGGTAAATCAATACCTAAAAACATCAAACAGCTAGTCACAAGGTCGCCAACTGAATTTTTTTTTATGATACCTGAAACACATTCAGTAACTACTGGAGGTCTGCTTAGCTCATAAATACATTATGATCCTTTTAACCTTGTGTAACGTTGTCCTGCCATAGTGTCATTTAAAATCAAAAGTCATGTTTGTTTCCAGCCCCCACACAGTGGAATCCCTTGCCTCGGGACAAGTCAAGACAAGTCAAGGTGAACTGGCGCTCTCCTTAATAGCATTACATACATTTATGTAGGTCATCGGTTACGTTCCTTTTAATCCCTTGCACCTGTTGAAGTCAGGCGCCTTGTTACAGCTTCAGAAAATAACAATTATTGTTAATTTGAATTATAAATCAAATTGTCATTGTGTTAATCAGTAGTAACAGCATTATATTGTGTCAGCAATATTTTGTCTGTCTCCTCTTGCCACTCCTTCATGCATCAGAGTTGGAGTTTTTTTGATGAGTTAAATAAGACGTCATCATCAGAGATGACAATGTTCATTTCTCACCCTCTCAGCAAGCCACAACCTGCTCAGATAGACAGAAAAAAAACTAATAGGCTCTCTTAAAATTACATTTTGATTGCAGCAGTGGTGTTTTGAGCAATAAAAAGTACATTTTTACTTGATCAGACAGTAGACTGTGACAAGAATCTCACCCAAATCTATCTGTGGTGACCCCAAAATGAGTTCTTCCTACTTTTTCAGTAAAACCGTCAAACAAAGGCCAGAAGAACTTCATTCAGTTTTGTGGTAGCGGTGGCATTTGCTGATTCTTGACCCCCTTTCTCCCCGTCTACTGTGGGTTTCGCCTGACTAATCGGTAGACATTCCAGATCCTTATTTAGACTTTATGCCAAATCGTCTTAAGTAATTAATGTCTGGAGGCGTATAGGCTCAGTCTGGCTCTGGAAATGAGGGACACATTGTCAGAAATCTGGAAAATGGCAAGTCTTAAAGAAATAAAACTTGGGAAATGGACAGAAATACTGGAGCAGGCTGAGGTTATGGTTTTATATTCTGCTGCTTTTTTTAAGGCTGTGATTGTTTTGAAATGGCTTCTCAGTTTACAAAATTTTTGGCATATCTAGTCCTTTATTCTTACACTCATACATTCTATTATGAATTTCTGAGTGCCTCAAGACGCAAAGAGACCTTCCCAGTCTACGCTAAATGTTGACCCAATGCCAGCTATTTTGTTTGCTATCTGTTTATTCACACTTTCTTATCAATTGTCAACAGCTTCCATCAGAAATCAGCCCGCAAGGTTTCCAAAACAAGACCTCTGTGAAGCCACAAGCTATTTTTAGATCATGCTCACTGTGATTGGATGCCCTGTTCGGAGCTGGCATTAACATGCGTCTTGGGTGATCCGATCACGAGTGGACAGCTCTAAGTACAGGTGTTAACGCACTGGGGCTGAGCGATTTTGAAAAAATATCTAACTGCGATTATTTTGAGTGATTTCTGCAATTGCGATATGATTTGCGATATCAGATTGATTGATACGTTTCTTTGAAAAACTTATTGATTATGGTGTGATTTTTGAGGGGATCTGTATGAAACAAAGATGTTTTATTAAGTCTGTAGAATATGATGTGTAGGCCAGGACATCTCTGCAGCACCACAATATTTAATTTAAAATGGCGTTTTGACGCCTCTAACAAATATTGCGCCTCCTACAATTTGAAAACTGCATTAGGCCATATTGTGATTTTGATAAAATTGATTAATTGTGCAGCCCAGGCCAAATGTTTGGCATGAAATAGAAATAAAAACTAAACTAAATAACTATTTTGCAGACTGTGAGTAGCTTATGAATTCAGTTTTGCTGTGATTCCTTACCAGGTTCAGACTAAATGCGGTTAGCGTGGCAGCTTGGTGATGTCACACTGTCGATAAGTGTGTGCGTTGTTGCCAAAGGCTCTTCCTGTTGCCTCAGCACGGTTTTCCTGAGAGCCGGACAGAAACGCCCTCTGTTGGCACACCAAACATTTTGTTGAACACTTCTGTTATACTTCAAGTTGTTAGTGTGTGTGTCTGTGGGTTTGTGGTCTCCTCTGATTCAGAAGAAAACAGACAGTCATTTAGGAACTTCCCATCACCAGTTTGGCCTGATTTCACTGGAAGAGTCGTGTAGAAGTTTAGCACGTCCCAGTATCTGTGTGTTAGCATGGCATTTTTTGGTGAGTGTGCATGTGTGTGAGCATGCGTGTGTGCGTTGTCTTCTGTAAATACTTTGAATTCCTCTGCTTTTTGAAGTCACACTCTCATGTTAAGCTCAGTGTCTGTTTCATCTTTTTGAGTCCGCTGGTAAACACAGAGCCAAATGCAGATGAGATTAGTACTCAGCCAGAATTTGACTATATTTTTCCCAGTTGTATACTTCCAGTAATCTGAGTAAGTGCTGTGTGAGGATGTTAAATACGACTAACAAACTTGACCTGTAGCTGGGTGGTTGGGCCCTCACAGGAGCCTCAGTGGGCTGTTTTGTAAAGTCAGGATGGTGGTGGGTGTTTGTTGAAAGCAAGTCATGTAAACTGATGCCTGGAGGTCGTTCCTGGTCACTTCAGGATTAGCTGGACTGAAAGAGCTGCCACAAACTCATGTAAGACTTTTTCAAAAAGCTTATCCGAACTCAAAGATTATTGGGATTGCTGGAATTAATAGCCAAAATACAAAATGTCTACAATTAGGTCTTTTCATTTGGGATTGACCTAATTAAGAGCTGCAGCCATACACTATAGCTGCTTCTGAATGAGCACATTATTTTCAAGGGCGGCTGATATAAAATATCTATCTCCAAACTTGAACTCCTCGTTTGTTTTTGGCCTAAAATATATATATTTATGCCTCCGTGCCGGAGACAGCCGTGGCCGGAGCCATTATGTTTTCATGTTGTCCATCCGTCCGTATGTACATCCCATTCTGGTGAAGGCGATATCTCAGGAATGCCTGGAGGGAATTTCTTCAAATTTGGCACAAACATCCACTTGGACTCAAAGATGAGCTGTATAGAGTTTGGTGTTCAAAGGTCAAGGTCACTGTGACCTAACAAAAGACGTTTTTGTCCATAACTCAAGAATTCTTACGCTAATTATGACCATTTTACATAAATGTCTAATATGAAAAAAGGATGACGTGATAACATTTAGGACAGACATGTTGATGATGTAAACTGCAACTTGACTGGTTGGCAGAGGCATAAAACCGCAAGGCGGTAATTGTAGTTTCAAATACAGTCATTCTTTTCTTTGGTGTTTCTTCACCCTGAATTGCAGGCCGACATGTAGCTTGGTCCAGGTCCGATGTAAGATTACAGATAGACCTTCTACAGGGAATATGAATTGATATTGTGAGCAGTGTTTGATCTTTATACTTTTCCTTTCTTTTGCTCACAGTGATCCATTGGATTCACCTTTTTTAATTACTCTTGTAAGATTATCACCGGCCTAAGCAGCCTTCACTGTTTGTACAGTAAGATCAGCACAAGGTGGATTAGGTTAGAAAGCTGATAGAAATATGTTGAAATACTGGCTTATGGTCAATCTTATATTATGCAAGCTCATTAAGTATGAAAACAAAATGGTTTTCAAGGTAATATGATATTATACTCGGGCTGCCCCCCTGGTAGCCAATTAGTCGACTAATTGGTCGTTTGGTCTTAGTTGACTAAGATTTCTTTTCATGCTTTTTTCATGCTGAATGACTTATTTCCAAGAAACTTGTGAGCTCATCTCTGGAATACACAAGATATAAAGTGGTGCTTTTGTGTGATTCTTTGTGGAGAAACTCAGTTTTACAGATCTCTCGATTAAATCAACTAATCGATTAGTCGACAAAATTGTACGAGTGTTACTCAACTTTTCGTAGAGGACAGCCCTACTATTATACACTTATCATTCTCAGTTCCTGACTAAAAATGCTGTTGCTGTTAAACAATCAAAAATGTGTGTTTGTGATTAGGGCTGACCCGAATGCTTTGAAGCTTTGGCCGTTGCCATGGTAATCAACCTCCAAATCAATATTCGAATGCTTCAGGGTTTTTTTTGTTTTTATTTGCATAAGTATGTAATAATAAATACATCCCAAAATAGCCCATGAAATAAGGAATAATACCACAACATTATTCATTATTCATATTTAACATTAATCATTATTAGTTATTCTCAGACGGATATCGTGAAGCTTCGAATATCTTGAATATTTCTCACCGAAGCTTCGAAGCCCAAAAAGTGGTATTCAGGACAGCCCTAGTTGTGATGCTACTGTAGCTACATCTATTATTCAACAACTGTTGTTTCACACATCCTCTCTAATTCTGGTAATTCTGGTCTGTTTCTTCATCAGGAGAACAATTTATCAGAAGTAATGATGGTGCCATGATCCTTTCTGAATGCAATAGGTGGTTAAATGCAATGATGGCACCTCCAGTTGTAATGGCTGCTATTGTGCAGGAGGCTGAGTAATCACTGGCGACTTTTATTTCAACATATTTGAGTCATCATGTCTGATGTAATCATTAGGTGTATATTAGTGACAGGCTGCAGTCAAAATGAAAGTTATGTGCCCTAGGTTCCACTTGTAACTGATATTATTTTACGAGGCAATATTAGTTTGTAGATCAAACACTTGAGCTGCCGGAAAAATGAAGTGTGCGGTATATTTATAGCTCTATTTATTACTTAAATTATGACAGTAAAATGATATAAAACATTCTGTACTCACCTCAGACAATCTGATTAAAATATGACTCATAACTTGTGACCTGAAGGTGACGCAATCTTACAACAGATATTGATCACTTTTAATGGCTGACACTGTATGAAAAGGATTCACAGCTCATGTCTAAGTAATGCAACAGCAAATGAATGACTTGTCATGATGAAATGCACAAATTCATCAAAATCAGGAAGCGTTGGAAGCATTGCAAGCAGATCATGCATTAATTGACACGTCATCACATTACCTACAGTTGGCCTATGTCAGTCTGATTATCACTGCTGTTACCAGTTGCTGTTTTCTTGCCTGTAGCCTTTCCCATCTGCCACCTGTCATTGAAGAAATAGTTTCTGACCACAGAGGTAACGCCCGTCGGATGTTTTCACTTAATCACACCTACTCTCACTACGCCTCCGCATGCTGTCATGTTCATCATGTTGTCACTCCACTTTTACAGTACTCTTTGCCAAGTTTGTCCAGCTTGTAAATGTACAATCAGTTGCCGGTTTATTAGGTACACCTAGCAATACCTCCTGCAATAAATCTTACCGTTGTGAGGGTTATAACGTTCAGTTTTTGTTGAGGTGATGATTCAACTTTGTGGTCATTTTTGAGGCTGCACACTGAGAAATACTTCTGATATTTAGTCTGCCTTCATTGATACTGTTAAGTGTCACCAAATTAATCTCAATATTAAAGTACGTTGATAAAATTGGCTGGGATTTTGGGGATGACTATTTGTGGTGTCAGGAAATAATGACATAGAAAATCATCAGTAATGTAGGTATGATGATCAGCTCAAAGATAAGCTCACATTTGTGTCCCTTAATGCAGTATTTAAGACCAGGAAACATAAATGTAAGTTACATCACAATATTGCAGTCCCATTTAAAGGTGCAGTGTGTAGGATTTGGCGGCATCTCGCGGTGAGGTTGCTGAAACTTCTCTTCATGTGCCATGCGTGTAGGAGAACTACAGTGGCTGACATGAAAACAGGAATGTCCCTCTCTAGAGCCAGTGTTTGGTTTGTCCGTTCTGGGATACTGTAGAAAAATGGCGGCCGGCTCAGTGAAGCGGACCCGCTCCCTATGTAGATATAAAGTTTATATCTACATAGGGAGCGGGTCATGAACAGCTCATTCTAAGGTTACAAAAACACAATTTATTTTCAGCTGATTATACACTGAAGAAAAGAAACTAGGGCTGTCAAAGTCAACATGATAATAAGGCGTTAACACACATTCGTTTTAACGTCACTAATTTCTTTGACGCTTTATGAAACTAGAAAACCTAAAAACCTTTAACGCATTAACGCAACTTGCGATTTCTAGGTTGTAGCGGGTTCAGCTTTAAAGATAGAGTGAAGATACTGGCATCATATGAGACTAGAACATCTAAGGAATCCATTGGTACCAACCACGTCATACTAGCTTGTCGGAAGGAGGTTAAATAACGCTCCAAACTTAAACTGAATTTTGGAAAACTAGGAAAAGCTGGCATGGCCATCTTCAAAGGGGTCCCTTGACCTCTGACCTCAAGATATGTGACTGAAAATGGGTTCTATGGGTACCCACGAGTCTCCCCTTTACAGACATGCCCACTTTATGATAATCACATGCAGTTTGGGGCAAGTCATAGTCAAGTCAGCACACTGACACACTGACAACTGTTGTTGCCTGTTGGGCTGCAGTTTGCCATGTTATGATTTGAGCATATTTTTATGCTAAATGCAGTACCTGTGAGGGTTTCTGGACAATATTTGTCATTGTTTTGTGTCGTTTAAAATATGATAATGATTTATCAGCCAATATTAATTTTAAACAGAAAAATATGACGAAACAAACATTTATGATAATGACCCCTTAAATCTGATCACTTATAAATAAGTTACCAGAGCAGGGCATTTTGTTTGCAGTTGGATAATAAACTTTTATCAGCCGGGCTTTAATAATATTGATACCATGTGAATATTGCCCAGTTATTATTAATATTAAACCAGAGTTGTGATCTATCATACACTGATTCTTGCATTAGCTATGCATTAATTAAGCATGAATGGTATACTCATATTGTAAAGAGTATTATTCGGGCTATTGTGTAATCTCTTAGTAATGGTTGCAGTGTCAAATAAGATAATATGCGATGGTGACATTTTACAGAGATGATTCAAAGTTTTGCCACACTGTTTTAATATTGTTCATGTATAAATATCCTGCATTTTTAATGCCCGTTTCATCACTTGAGTTTGGATGATCCTGTTTTATTTTCCAATTTTCTCCACATTATCTCACGAGAGACGCAAACGCTCAGAAGACTTCAGTCCCCTGATATGCGTTGCTATGGAGTCCCTGGCAGCCTTCATGTAGGCTTGGCTGTAAACATTTCAGGGTTGTTGTACATGGTTTGCTGCAGGTGCCAGCTCCTTCACTGTTTCTGCTTCACCTTCGCTGCTTGGAATAATCTCCAAATGTACTGAGCTTAATCTCATCTTCCCCATCACTTTTTGATCAGTCAAGTTCAATAAATTCACCTTGTGAATCTCCGTAGCCTGAATTTTACACATTAACGTTAACCTACATAAAGCAGGTTATTCTATTGCTTCATTTCTGCTTGGCAGGATTCCACATGACAATACCACTAACCAGTTGAGCAAGTAGCGAAAAGGGTCTGGGAGCACACAGTAAACAAGACAGGGAGAGGGAGAGAGGTAGGTGGAGTGGAGGAGGGGGACAGAAGGGGAGTTAAATCAGTCACTCAGCCAAAAAACAGTGCCACGCCCCAGGTGCCAGGGCTAGTAAGAGCAAGCAGCAGGAATGTGAGGGAAATGAATGGGAGTGTAAGTTCTGCCATTCACATGGTGAGTGCTTTCTTTTTTTTCACCTTTTAGCCTGCACTACTTACCATATAAACATATCACAAGGTATGGTGAGGGTATCAAAAGCAAACATATTTGACTGTTGGCTCCAAATATATCTGTCTTTATGCAGGATTTCTGACGTGGATTTTAAGTGTTTGTTATTTATCCTTCTGTTTTTTACATTGAATGGAAACAAAATGTGTGAAACAGTTAATGAGCCACTTTTCAATTCAGTTGATATTCACCAAAATCTAATAATACTAGCATGAGTAGACTTGATTTAAACTGACCACACGAGCATGGTGTCTGTCAGTGTGAATGTTTTTGGTCAGGCTTTAATCTGTTATTATGATGATCACAGAAAGGACAGAAAATGAAAGGTTTTCCTCAGTGGTCAGCGGTCTGCACAACATGACTGCAGTCTTAAGTTCAAGTGAAAACATCACGTGGCGTGTGAGTTCGTACAGTTTATTTCCCAGTTAACGAGGCTGACCTTTTTTAAATCGTCTCCTGTGTGAAAGGGACAGTGTTTTGTCACGTGTAAATAAAGAATTGCACTCTGTCTGCTTACGAGGAAACAAGTATGCCGCAAAATGCTCAATTTTTTTCAGCCTTTTAAAAACGTCAAGGGACTGTGGAAACACTTTGAACAGGCCAGCCAGTGATTCGAGACCACTGCTCTGAGAGAAGAGTACATATTTTCTGTCTGTGCGGTTGGCAATCTGTTTACTGGAAGTGCTGCTCACTCAGAGCACATGTTGCTGCATGTGCAGTCAGTCAGCGAGCCCCAAGAAGACTGTGGAGTTAAAGAAGTGTAAATGCACGGGCAGAGAAAGTGTTTTTGTGGAGACGGTGGGGGGGCGACTGTGTGCATGTGCGTGCATGTGTGTCTTCGATTTTTGTTTGGAGAACTTAGCAAATAACCAGCGAAACCACACTAGAACCCTGTGTGTGTGTGTGCATGTGTGGTTCAGTTATATGAGTTTGCTGAGTCCAGATTTAAGCTCCCTTTCTGGGAACCAGCATTCCCTGCTCGTCTAAATCGAGCTGTAAGAGACTGGAGGGCTTTGGGAATGAAGAGGCATGGGCTGGTTTCAGTATGTCCCAGGTTTGTCTATTGTACACAGCGAGTGGTAACAATGGGAGGGTTAAGTATCTGATATACACACCGGACCCTGGGACTCAGCTGCAAGTAATTAAAGCTGGCAGTTGGCAGAGAAGAGAGTCAGGCGACTGTAATGGCCGCTCTAAGTTCATACCATAATATTTGGATGATGAATCAGGCTGCTAGTAAAAGTGTTGTCATGCTGTTGACCCAAGGCTTTCTCCCCTCCCCGTGTCCCGTTGGCCCCGAGGGAGGCAGGAGAGAAAAAGGCTTTGTACCACCAGTCTGTTTGTAATGAGATGTGCTGTTTATTTGGTATGCTACAGCTTTTGCTTTTACCCCAGTAGTTTCATCATTTAGTGCCTTGTGTACCATTTTAGCTTCAATGAAATGGACAATCTTGTTAGACTTCCATAGATAAGATGTAGCTTGGATGTTAGCTTTCCATCTCCTTGGTTAACAAGGTTTAAGGTAAACAGAAATGTCACAAATAGGGCAACTAATGATAATTTTAATCTTCGATTAATCTTCCGGTTTTTCTGCATTATTATCATTGTCATCATATGTCTTGTTCTGTCCGACCAACAGGCCAAAAAAACAAATGAACTAAATTTATAATGATATAAAACAAAGAAAAACAGCAAATCCTCACATTGGAAGAGCTGGAACCAGAGAAAAGAGAAAAAATAACTGACAGTGATTAATTGATTATCAAAATAGTTGTAGATCTATTTTCTGGTGAATGATTTTTTATATGGCTGGAACGTGTATGGTCAGTCTGTGACTTTGTGGCTAAATTGCTACCCAAATAGTCAGTGTTCATGTCTATAATGTTAAATCCAGCTGTACATGTCCACCAGGTCCGCTGAGGACACTAGGGGACGTGCTGCTACACTCAACTGGCCGTTCAAGCGGTGACGTACCCCCTTGTGGAATGCACCTGATTGGTCCCTGGTTTTCTGCTCGCCGTTCCAAACAGGAAACAACATGGCAGCCTGCTTATAAACTTTTTGTTATTCCGTCTAAACAATCCACCAAAAATCTACCTCTGAAAACATTTTAAGCGATAAATAGGCTATGCCACTGCTGAATCTCGTTTCATTTTAGAACTAGATTGCATAGTTTGACAGCTTGGTCCAAGTTTTGTCAGACGGACGTGTTGCGCTGGACTGGCTCATTTGCATAAAGGACTGTCTCCCGCCTTTTCATTTTGAAAGAGCAACGGCCAATGAGGGAACTCCAACACTCGGCCGACCAATCGTGTAACTTCATCACTCAGTGACAGAATTTTGCGTTTGTGGGGCTGGCCCTTTGCGGTCCAGCCAAAATGTTGTAGAAAGCCTTTTGTGTCTCCAGAGGGAGCTGTGTGAAGTCTGATGAATTGTCTCAAGTGATGTAATTGAAGACTACAAGTTTGAAAATGAAAAAAAGGAGTGTTGAGTTAGATAGATGTAAGTTTACCAGACCGCTGTAGCCCGCTGCTCATCAACATGAAATCTACAGTAATTGAATAGAGAAATGGTATTTCTTAGAAAAGCATGACTCAATACATAATTTTCACGTGTTGTGTCTACAAAAAGTATTTTAGCTGACATGTGTGATTCATGATTCTCATGAACAAAAGCCGTAGTGTTCCTGTTGCTATGTCACCTTACCATCCCTTTTATTTGTTCCCGCCTCTCTCAACAGAATCAGCGTATGATCTTCTTCCTAGAGAGCTACAGCTGCCTTCCTCCACTCAGCAGAGCCCAAAAGTCATGAGTCAAAAGAGCGGCGGAGAGGCAGGGCCTCCCCCTTCAGCTGCTCTAGCATCAGGTAGGATCCTATTCCTCTTATCTTTATTTCTCCTCTGCAAGCAGGACTGATCATGCCCCACCCCAAAAAACACAACTTGTGCAACCGTCTGTACCTGTAGGAAAACAAACACCTGCACATGACAGAAAAGCCTGTCAATGAACAAGCCTGCTGCTCTGTGATCCTCATGTCAGTCCAAAAAAAAAATGCTTAAAAAAGATTTTACATCATTGGAGTTAAGTCAGCTCAACACGCCATCTATTTGTACCTTCTTGTGAAATATTTGGTCAAGGGATTGTTGTTGTGAATACATGCTGTTGTGATCTACTGTATGTCATGGTCTCTTGCAGCAGCAACAACGTGTTGAAATGTGGGTCATGTATCGCAGGTTTAGATAGTATTTAGACCCCTCTGCCATCTTCCTTTATGACACAGACTATAAAATACATCAATAATTTAAACCAGGGGTGCCCAAACCTTTTCCTCTTGGAGGGACAAAGCTGAAACTTTATGGTGGGCCACGGGCCAAAAGCATCACCTATTGTATTGTATTGTATTGTATTGTATTGTATTGTATTGTATTGTATTGGTAAGATGCAAAATGGTGCTAGGATCCGAAGTTCTCTTAAATGAACAAGGCCTATTGAAGGAGGCTGGGTCACATGTCATCAACGCGTCATATCTTTGGGGTACAACACATGTGCAGTAAAATCTGGTCAGCACTCGCCGAAATTGAGCCAATCGCAACGCACCGCATCTTCAGTCAGACTATGCATGTGTTATACCCCAAGACCCGTGTCCGCCCATGTCCCAGCCTCCTTCAATAGGCCTTGTAAATGAAATGTGGGATCCTACATATTTAAAGAACATTTTACCTAGAAACATCTGGCGGGTCAAATCAAACCTAATGGCGGGCCAACTTGGTCCGCAGGCCCCACTTCGGGCTGCCAGGGGTTTAAACCGTACACAGAACCCAATGATGACAGAGCCCAACAGAGCTTATTATTTCAAAGTGTTGCATACTCAGCACAAAGCATTTGGTTGTTTTAACTATTTTTCACTTTTTGTTTTTAGAGAATTAGGAAGCTCTGAGTGGCTGTAATCACCTTGTTGACCATTTTGCACTTCCAAGGTGGAGCTATTGTTCACAGAAGAAAATCATATTGGCAGAGAAACTCAGAAGTGCGTGAATATATGTTACGATAAATACAATGTAAGCTGTGGCCAGTTGTTGTGGTTGATGAGCTTGTTGGCCTCACAGCAAAGAGTCCTTTTAGAAATGAACAACATCTTGATCATTATGCTTGCAGAGTGGTCATATAGAAAAGGGTCACTCCAGGGATGGCCAGATCGATACTGTGGTATTGATACTTTGATACCCACAAGCTACTCATTTGGTATTGATTATTTAAAAAAATATGAATAAAATGATATAAATACAAACGTGGGTGGCTGCATCACTTCTAAATGTTTTCACTACTTTTATTTAATGTTTTGCCAAAACAGCCCTGAGTTTGACATATTTAGCTGACCTGTGTGTCACATGACTGTGGAAACCAATGTGACATCAGAACCTAGCGCACAGCGGCGCACAGTCGCACACTTCCACATCAAACATGTGAGAGAAAGGCAGAAAGGAAACGTAGCGGGGTGCTACCTTTCACCTGTAGATAAAAATAAAGCAAGATGCACTACTTGTGACAATAAAGTGTCACGCACAGCAACACGAGTAAGCTCTTCAAACATTTAAAAACAACACACTCTGAAAGTTATAAGGAGGCTTATTATTTAATCGTAGTATTTATGTATTATGTAAGTTATTAATGGCCGGTATGTGTCATGTGACTTATCTTTCAGTGTAATGATAATTTTTTTTCTAAAAATGAACATTATTCTGAAAATTCACATCAGTATTGGTAAAATTGTAACAAAATATATCGGTATAAAACTTTGGTATTGCCCATTCCTTTTTGCACTCTCATCTTGTAAAACACTGCTGTTTGGTGCATTTTAGATGAACAACAGATGTTCTTTGGGATGTGTTATGATGAGACAGTGTTTCATTCAAACAGATATTTTACCAGTTACTGGAAAAAGTTACACATTTTACTAAAAATAAGCAGCTGAAATTTGTCATTCATTCTGACATTAAACAGTGCAAAAGAACAAAACAAGATGAGGACAAAGTGCTTACACAACAGAGGACATGAATCATATTTGAACTTTAGTAAAGTGTCGAGAGACATTTATTCGCTTTTCCTTTGACCCTTCACATTTTCATTGTGGTGTCCAAATACAAAACTTTCCTCTGAGAATTGACTGTTTGGCCAGCCTCCCAATTGGCAATTGATTAAAAAGAACTGTTAAGGGCAGTGATACGTACAACAGTAAAAGCACTAGAAGAAGTATAGAAAGAAAAAAAGAGCTCCACACCCTTGTCATTGGTTTTACAGACATGCATACATGGTTTCCTTTCTCCTGCTGCTGTCTGATGATGGTCACAAAAGCAAGGAATTTAGTCAGTGGACAGATAATGTTATAAAATATAGCTTTTATATGACTTTTTGTCTCAAGCACTTTAAGAAATGTTAATTTTCTTCAGTCCCAATCCATTTCTGAAAATCCCCAAATGGCCATCAGGAGAATAGTTAAATAAAATAAGAATAAATCACATTTAGAGTGTGCTTCTCTGTGGCTGTTTTGCTCTAGTGAGTTTCAGTAAATCCATGGACTTCAGTGCTCCATTACAGCCACTTGCAGCACTCTGACCTGGTGGACAAATTTGTCTGTAAAAGAGGAGGAAGGTGAAGTATATTTTACTTTACATGGGACTATAAGTTTAATTGAAACCTGCCAATAACATCATCTGGCTTTTATTTCTTTGTTTATTTTAAAAATATGCTTTTTTAAAGCTGGAGTGTGGGACTGTAACATATAAATGAACGTCCGTTACGAGTTCACACAATGCTGATTAAGCTTATCGCCATCAGGGAAGGTTCTCTGTATTTCACAGTGTACCGGAGGTTGTGGTGTCTGTGACGACTTTCCCGCCCTGGCGCCTGCAGGTGAGCTCGCTGCATCTCCCCATGTCCCCCCGGAGCGCTCTTTTAAAGTCTTCACTGCAATTTTTTTTCACTTTAATCCTTCCTGTCAACGCAGAGTTTCTTTTTTATCCGTAGCATCCACTCCACAAACTCCACTCCACACTTTTCTATGCTGTGTTCACACTACGAGTAACATAACATTTTCAATGGAAACCGGTGACATGAGACTTCAAACCTTTTATTGCACTTTCACATTTAGATATACAGCACTGCTTTCACTTCCATGTTGTGCTACATTGCTGCTAATGTAAGAATGTTTGCATCAAAATAAGATTGGTCCTTATTCACAGTACATCTCCTGAAAGCAAAATCAAATTGTAACAAATCTTTTTACCTAAAATTAAATCAACAGAGCACTGCTTTCACTTTCACATTGTCCTGCTAATTAACATATATTTGGGTTAAAATAATACTTAAAATAAGATTCTTCTTCACCTGAATCCAGTGAGAGAAGATTGATAAAAACAAGTATGATACAGTTTATTACTCATCTACTCTGGACTGCAGCCACAACATTCAGGAAAGTTTTTCACAGGCTGCCGCTTCATCTCCCCAAATGTGAAGTCAAAACATCTCCCATCGCCCCCTGGTGGCTGGCTGTTAAGCGCTTGCTTTGATACGCAGAGTTTTCTGTGAGCGGAGCATGCATTTTAAATGTCAATATCAAAGTCGATCATGTTCATTTATTTGTAGGAAGCCAAAATCGTGATTATGATTAATTTTGGATTAATTGTGCAGCCCTAGCTGCTGCTCCGTCACTATAGTCTTTATGGTAATTACTCTCACTGCCAGAGAGGGGATACAGACGTTCCACACTTCAACTTTAAACTCACTAGTTCACAGTGACCTCATTTCTAAATGCAGTGTTTAGCAGAACAGTGTTATAATATATATTTTTTTCATTTGCAGCACTGTTTTTGCTGTTTTAAAATTTTTCATGGAATGCATAAGGTATAATAGAGGGAAAACAACAACAACAACAACCATAACCCACCTATCAACATCTGTAATAGCATTGGACATCTGACAGTATTTGGTCATAAATTTGGGTTGCTATTG
Organism: Sebastes fasciatus; assembly: GCF_043250625.1. NCBI lineage: Eukaryota > Metazoa > Chordata > Actinopteri > Perciformes > Sebastidae > Sebastes > Sebastes fasciatus. The sequence goes on from NC_133796.1 coordinate 28,971,691, forward strand.
TATGTTTTTGGTTATAATGTACTATATGTCTTTGTGTTTTGATACTCAAAATGACACTACCTCAATACTTTTTATGTGCCTCTTTTTCTTTCCGACTGTGTGTTTTGCAAACTAATGAGTCACCAAACAGTCCATAATGTCAACAGCAGTCTAACTCCTTTTTACTGTCTGCAACTTAACCAGACTTTCCCCCACTCTTCATCTAGTTCATTGTAACTATTTGAATGCTTTTGAAATTACAGTGTATGTCGGCATGCTGGAGCAACATTTTTTTTGTTATTATTCTTTTTAAAAAATCTGAATACGTTTTTACTGTTCAGCTCTTATTGCTCATTCGCTGTCTCGTTTTTATATTCCAGGAAGTTCCCTCTGAAGCAGGGAGTGTCTGCATATAAAATGGTCTGCAGTTCTCTGCTTCATAGGTCAGAAGCTTGTTTATTTTGTCTCTGTGGCTACGTTCAGTCCCAACGAAATGAACTTTTGTAGCAAAAGAAAAATTAAAAAATTGAAAGTAAAAGCTCCAATAATTGGCATGCATCATATTGTACATATTACTGTTTTGGACTTCCCTCTCCATTTCAACATTTTGGCAATCTTTTCAGTTGATCATGAACAAAACGCTAATAATAATGATAAATTCATTCAGGGTTTTTTTGATGCAAGTTAGTTTATTCACAGTCTTATCTCTTTTTTTTATTAAGGGGGACTGCTCACCTCTCTTCTCTTCAATGGCCCCTTTTTAGCCACACCTACAGTATACTGCGCCTCACATACTGTACATTTACAAATCCTCAGATATCACCAGCACCACAGATGCATACACTTAAGATCCAATGAAAAGGGGGAAATTTTAATTGGATGTATAAAAAAAAAAGCTAAAAACAAAAGCAAAAAATAAACAATCATGAACAAATTTTGCTGCTTAAATGGGACTGCTAGCCAACACTGGTTGAGAGGCCTTTATTCACTGTCTAATTATTTGCACTGTAGATGCCATGTCCTCCTCTATGACCATGGAAGGCCCCCGCAGTGCTTTTCCCACCTCTTCCAGCCCCACCATGCATTCCAGTGCTTCAGCAAGTGACCAGAACCCAGTTCACAGCGGTGGCAATGTCGACCCAGAGGACGCCAGGAGCAGCAGAGCGGTTCCAGAGGTTGTCGGAGCAGAAGGTGGGAATGGTAACGGCAGCAGGGGCAGCACTGAGCAAGGAGGAGGAAGAGGCGTAACATCCCAGGAGGCTCAACCACATCACCAGATGACGCCGTCTAAGCGCCGCACCGTACTGAACATCTCTCCACCTCCGCAAGACCTGTTTGATGAAAGCCTGATGTCCTGCCAGGATGAAACGTCCCTGGACTCGGAGCAGAGTAGCAGCATCTGGATGGAAGACTCTCTCTCCAACTTCAGCGTCATGAGCACCTCCTCCTACAATGACAACACAGAGGTGCCACGAAAGTCCCGCAAACGCACTCCTCGGCAGAGGCCCGGTCCTAAGTCTGTGCCTGGAGGGGGAGCCAGCATGGACGTGTTTGATGCAGACAGTGCCAAAGGTCCACACTTTGTCCTGTCACAGCTCGGCCCTGACAGCAAGACTGGACCAAAAGGAAGGTTTGTGCTACTCTTCAGCCGACTTTCTGATGTCCACGTCATGCCCCTTTACATCTCATAAAGTAGTCAAAGGAAAAAAACAATATAAGGTGTCTTAAGGTAAAATGTTCGGCCACCACAAGCTTCCAAGTCAAAGTCTCTGAAGCTCTGCTGGAGTGATGAACAACATTCATCCAAAAGATTTTCTAAAGCTGCAACTATTAGCCCAGACCTATTCAATTACTTTTTTAGAAGGGCCAGATTTGAAAACAGTGAAGTGCCAAGAGGCGGATCTCATCTGCAAAGCTAGGAAATTAAAAGTGAAAACTATACACCTTTTTAATCTTAGTAGATTATTGTTTTAATAAACACAAAGTTGCATTTAACATCTTTTTTATTCAGTTTGGCTCTCCTAAATTCCCTCTGCTTAACAGCCTTGGTTAAAACTTTTTAACAAAATAAGTATTTCTGTGCTTAACAAGACAAAACTAATGAATGGGCTGCTTAGCTTACCAATAAGATACCAATAAAATTATGATCTTCTAATAATCAAACAATGTTAATTCCCATAAACTTGGTGTTATGTTAGCAGGTTATTTAAATAAAAACAAAATTATATTGCTTTTAACAGGCCGTAACAGTGTCAAAAGTGTGAGTGGTAATGTTGATGAACAGGAATTAACTCTCTTATTGGAATTTTTTAAGAAATAATTAATCACCAACTATTTTCAGAATCAATTAATGGTTTCAGTCATTTTTCAAACAAAAATGCCAAATATTTTCTGTTTCCAGCTTCTCAAATGTGAAAATTTGCATTTTTTCTTTGTAATATATATATTTATATATATATATATAAATATATATATATAAATTCAATTTAATATCATCAGGTTCTGGACTTGGTCGGACAAAACAAGCAAATTGAAGGCATCACACAGAGAAAATGTGAATGGCATTTTTTCCCAAAACAATTAATAAAATAATCATTATATTAATCGATAATGGAATTAATCATTAGTTGCAGCGCTAAAATAATCCCTCATTTGGTGTTTTGATGACGGCGGTAGATAGCGTTGTCCAACCCAATGCTGAAAAATCTCCCATTCGTGTTCAATTAGAATCAGATCTGCTGACTGCAAAATCTATAGCATATGATTCTCATCATCTTCTTATCATCTGAAGCCTCGTACCCTGTAGGGAAGCATCTGCATTGGTTATTTTTCTTCTCCTCGTTTACTCATGTTATCTGTCACCCATCAGTGACCAAAGAAAACACTTAATATAGGAAGTTGTTTGCTGAGTAGTTAATTGACTTTTTATTCATTTAATATTCTCCCGGTGGTAGTTACACAGTTCAACTCTGAAGTGGGTACTTTAATCTGTGTTATCATTGTCTGAAAGGCCCTTGTGGATAATCTCATGCAGCACTCATCCTGACTGTCAGAATAGGTATTATCAGGAAATCACACATTGCACGAACAGATGGAAATCTCAACAAAACTACTCTGGCTCTAAATTTCCCATCACGCTGTGACTGAAGAAGAGCGGTTAGATGAGAGGGGTGGGAGGGGCAGGATACTGAAGTACAAACAATGGACAGCCACAGTGAATCACAGAGCCTCTCTCAAAGACCCAGGATCAGCAGAGCAGATTAAATAAACAGATAACTCTGAACGCTTTAAGAGCTGGGGATGGAATATGCTGGGTGGATGGAGGGCTTGTTAACTTTGCTTTGCTCAAAGCATCATAGAGGGGGGGGGGGCTGAATAAATAAGGACGGGGTCATAATCCAGAAGGTGCCAGCTAGGTTGCACCAACTAAAATAGCATTGCTATAAAATGTTAGAATTAGAAATAATCTGCTGATGTCTCTGTTAAACCGGTCTCTTTTGCAGCTCTGATGATCCTCAGAGGACTTACCAGAAAGGAGGAGCTCTTTCGATACAATACCCACAGAAGAGCGAAGGGAAGGAGGTGAAGATCCTCGTCCAGCCGGAGACTCAGCACCGAGCCCGCTATCTGACTGAAGGCAGCAGAGGGTCAGTGAAGGACCGCACTCAGCAGGGCTTCCCTACTGTAAAGGTAACCGTTAAATGCCCTACACAGCCTCTATAAGGAACTTTTCGGCCATTTGTTTAAGGTTAGGTTAATGATTGGGTTATACCCAGAGGCTTTGAAATACAGTATGTGTTTGTAAGTTTGCTATTTTTAGAGCCATAGCAGCAGTGGGGTAAAAAACATGTTTAATATGTTCAGGGTGGAAGAGTCAAGGTCAAAGTGTGTCAAAAAGTGCAAGAAGTATTTTTCCGCAGAGACTTAATATGCTCGGTAGGGATGCCCCAATAAAGTTTTATTTTCCCCTAAATAAAAAAAGTGCTTTTTTTGACAAATATATTTATTGGTATTATGTTTTTTCAACAAATCAAATCAAGACATACACAAATGTATTCCCCCGTCCCCCTCGTCCCCTCTTCTTCTGTTTATAATCTTCACTCAGAGCTACCCAAAAATAAAATAAACAATAACAGCGATAATAAAATTCACATTCACATACATTATTTAGTAAACCAAGTAAATAAATATAAATGTAAACAAAAAATACTACTAATATTAAATTACAAAGAAAAAAAGGGACATAGATAAATCAAAATTAATTACATGGATAGTCTAATTGCTTATCAGTGCCAGGTCCGATCCAGTATTTGTTTTGTGTCTGCACACAGGTTTCGTACAAAATTCCATACTAACATGAAATTTAGTACGCTAAAACAGTATGTACGATTTTTTAGTATGTACGAAACCTTCGTATGAAACCAATAGTACGCAAATTGCATACTATTTCCGGTGAAATATTACAGTGTGGAAACACTGGACACTACGGCGGCATAAATATCCCACAATGCAATGTGGTAGAATCAACAATGTTCATAACAGTCAATGGTGGACAGCTCTGTAACGTCAATAACGCTTCAGTTTAAGTGTAAGTATAGGATTTTACTTTTCTAGAGGCATAATGTATTTTTGAAATTAGTTTAGCTACTTTATGATTCTTACAAATCATTGTTTGGTCACATGAGGTTGGCACGGGTTACCATGGTTATGCATCTCAAACCGGCAAGGAGGCTCTCAGGAAGTGACGTAATAATTACAGAAAAGATACCTACTACTGTTTATACACACACAAGTATGTTGAACAATAGTACACATACTGGGAATCAGTTACTGTTTGGTACCGTCAGGTTTTGTGAAGAGCAGGTGGAACCAGATGCAAATAACAGGTCAGAAACAGAAGAGAATAAACGAAGGTTGGCTTTTAAAAGGCTGACTAGATTCCACAGGAAGATGGGTTGATAAACAAGCTATGAATAAAGGACACATGGAGCTTAATTATTTGATGAGAAGATGCCTTAATGCACTTGGGCAACACTCTGCTGGACAGGTAGGGAAGGATCTGTGTAAAACATCTTCTATAATGCATATATTGTTGTCTTCTGTTTTTACTTACACAGCTGGAGGGACTGAATGAGCCAGTGGTTTTGCAGGTGTTTGTTGGCAACGACGCCGGGCGTGTTAAGCCTCACGGATTTTACCAAGCTTGCAGGGTGACCGGCCGCAACACCACAGCCTGCAAAGAGGTGGACATTGATGGGACAACTGTCATTGAGGTGTCCCTTGATCCAAGCACCAACATGACACTAGCGTACGTACTTCTAGAGATTGAAATTGGGTTGTTTTACTAGCATTACTCCAATAAAGTATTTCATTTTAATGTCAAATTAACCACAAACAGGGCAAGTGTTGCTTTTTTGTGTTTGCCCAGTTGTACATCACAGATAATTCAAACCACTTGCTTAATAAAGCCATTGCATAATGGATAAATACTTTATTGATCCCCTTAGGTTTGAGGTATTTTAATGTTGTAAAGAGCTGCTAGTTTAGCAAACACTATACAGTTGTTGTTGTTGTAAACTGCAGGTTTTCCAGGCTAACAGGGTCTCTCTGTGCAGGGTGGACTGTGTTGGGATCTTGAAGCTCCGTAATGCTGACGTCGAGGCTCGCATCGGCGTGGCTGGGTCGAAGAAGAAGAGCACACGCGCTCGGCTGGTGTTTCGGGTCAACATCCCCCGTCCGGATGGATCAGTGCTCATTCTACAGACTCCCTCATCTCCAATTCTGTGTAGTAAGTCAGTCTCCTTGTGTTTGTCTCTTTGGAAATGCTATAATAAATGCAGCATAGATTCACTATATTAAACCAGTTTCATTAGAATTGATAGAAGCAAAACAGACAGCTGACCTGTAGTTTACATAGTTAATAATTACCATTATAAAAGCTATTTTCTCCTCTTTAACATGTCCGGTTTCTGAACTTTAATCTAGCCTGAGGTCAGGAGACAGTTGTTCTTTTATGTCCACACTTGGAGACAGCTTGTAAAGATCCCTTCAGGTTCAAGTGTTATTTGATAATAATGTGTACAGTATGTCGGGTGTGGTTGGTTTCATAAACAGGAAAGACGCTTAGGGGTATAAGAAAGTTTCTGTGTAAGTGGATTGGGAGAGACGGGAGAAAGAGAAGGAAAGGACGAAACAATGGAGGTGTGTGTGGACTTATATTGTTTATACAAGAGCTAGCATGCAATCCAGGGAAATATCTTTCCACATAACAAAAAAAAATAGTAATCCCCCTTGGCGCGTGTGTGTGTGTGTGTGTGGCGCGCAGAGTCGTGAAAAAGATTTATGAAATGTGTTTGAGGAAACGTGGGCAGATTTTGAGCTTCAGGTTGTTCAAACTTCTTAATGCCATTTTGAAAGGCCTGTGAGAAATAGTAACAGTAACAGTATTTTAATTTTAGTTGTATGTAAACGTCCCATCTTTGTTCAGGGTACCTGCAGTCTTAAATTGCTTTCACAAAAGTCTTAGTTATAAAATGCTTTTGTATCAGAGACATGGCACAAATATAAACTACAAGTGGGATTGTTGCAACAGTGGATTGTGCTGCAGGAGGCTGTTTAATCCCTTTTTATTTTTGGAGATTTAGTCTCCTTTAGTCTGGATTTTATAAACTGGAGTTGCGGTTTGTTAGTTTGTGTTATTGTGTGACTTTTGTGATTTAAAGAGTTTTAATTTTAGTTGTATGTAAACGTCCCATCTTTGTTCAGGGTACCTGCAGGTCTTGAAAAGTCTGTAAAGAGGACCTGATTGTGCTTATTTTCAGGTGCATACTTGTGTTTTGGGTTTCTACTAGAACATATTTTCATGCTTTAATGTTCAAAAAACTCTTTACTTTTCTCATACCAGCTGTGCTGCAGCACCTCTATTTTGAGCTCCTAAAGGAAAGGGGAGAAGCACAAAAGCAATCAGTTTCCTAAAAAAGGCCTTAGAAGTACGGCTGGGTGATATGGCCAAATTCTTCTATCACAATATAGATCATTTCATATCTCGATAACGATATATATCACCATATAGCATGTTAAAGCCTATTTTTGTATACTCCTGTGTGAATTAAATACTTGAGGAATGAAAAGTATTTTCTCATTTTAAGAACTTGAGTACACAATGGAAAATAGGCTTTGCCTATATCGCGATAGAATCAATATAGAAAAATATACATGACATTTTTATATTGTTTTGGCGAAAGGTATCGTCATAATGCCCAGCCTTACTTAGAAAATATTAAAAAGTCTTAAATTGCTTTCATAAAAGTCTTAGTTATAAAATGTTTTTGTATCAGAGACAAATGGGATTGTTGCAACAGTGGATTGGGCTGCAGGAGGCTGTTTAATCCCTTTTTGTTTTGGAGTTTTAGTCTCCTTTAGTCTGGATTTTATAAATACCTTTTCCAGCACAAACCTTCTGTAGTTTAACCATTCAGCATCAAATTAATTACTTTGAGGCATTATAAACATCATCAAATTTGTGTGAAAATACATTTAAACCAACCTGCTTCAACTTGAATATCTTTTGGTGAAAATCAGTAAAAGTGACCCTCATCAGTGACCCTGTTTGTATTTGCCCTGTTTTCAGCTCAGCCTGCAGGAGTGCCTGAAATCCTGAAGAAGTCACTACACAGCTGTTCAGTGAGAGGTGGAGAAGAGGTCTTTATCATTGGCAAAAACTTTCTTAAAGACACCAAAGTCATATTTCAGGAGAACATCTCTGGTAAGAAGATATGATTTTTTTAGATCATAATTGTCTGCGTAAATTTTGGGTTCATGCATTATAATTGTTCTCTAGTAAACGTGCTGAGTCTTCTGTCTGTTCCAGATGAGAACTCGTGGAAAGCAGAGGCTGAAATTGACATGGAGCTGTTTCACCAGGTAAAATGGGATTGCTCTCGTGTCATTTTAGGACTGAATGATTAAAGGGATAGTTTGGGTGGCTAAAAACGTATTTTAGCCACCTAAAAGAAAGGCTCACCTATAACTATTAATATCAGCTAAAGTGTACACTATATTTAGAATATTTTACTGCTTTACCTTGCCGTCAGACAGCCCTTTCAGACGTGGAGCTGAAGCCGTTATCTGTGCTCTCTTCAAAGCCACCAGACTCCTTTGATAGAAACAGTAATTTTACCTCGCAGAACACTGGAGTTGCTGTTCTACCGCTGCCTCGATCGGTTAGTTAGTTTGTGTTATTGTGTGACTTTTGTGTTTTAAAGAGTTTGGATTCAGCAAAGTCACACAAAAACACAAACTAACCGATCAAGGCAGCGGTAGACCAGCAACTCCCATGCTCTGTAAGGTAAAATGACTGTTTTCGTTAAATGAGTCTAGTCTGAAGGGAGCATAAATAACGACTTCAGTTCCCCGTTGGAAAGGGCTGTCTGACGGCAAGGTAAAGCAGTACAAATATTCTAAATATAGTGTACACTTAAACTGAATTCATTTTTTAATGGTTAGAATACGTTTTGCTGTCGGCCTCGTCTCACTAACTATGCATAAGTACCTCATACAACCCCACTTCAAAAATCTGAGTTATCCCTTTAATGCCAAGTAGATAGAAGCAGCCTTTTCAGATTTGTGTGGGGCTTTAGATGTAATCATCTTAAATGGCTGCTGGTTCAAAGGTTTGAGTAGACTCATTGTGGTCTGACCTAATTACACTCAGTCTCAGCGGCTATACTGAGTGTGTCTCAACAGTCCAGTTTAAACCTTTGCTCTTGTAAACAAAACACTCAGAAGTAGATGAGTTGATGGATCTGCAGCTAATAGAAAAGGTCCTTCTGTTGGATGTCATTTGGGTTTTTGGAGTTTTCTTGTAAACAAGCACAGTTTTGTTTACTGTCATTGATTGTGACTGAAACTTCTGTTGTGTCTCTGCAAGGACTAACAAACATGTTGAATGTGTTTCCTAACTAAAAAAACATTACAGTTTCAGAGTGTTTTTTGAAACCAGCACTGTTTAAGTTGGCTAGTGGTCTTCTTTCCTGCCCTTTTATGGGGCAACGCTACATTTTTCAGAGCTTTACTGCCACCAGCTGTTAATAAGTGGAATTAAAACTTGATTAAACTGAGAGATGCAGCTATTGCCCCTGTCATTTGGTAGATATGGCCTCACTTGGTTGGCCCAATCACTGAGCAAGAATGTCCAAGAGATATGAACTATATTATGAGCATAACTGATGACTATTTTAAGATCCAAATGTATAAAAAAGGTGAGAATGTTTCATGCTCAAACCTTAACTATTTCCCTTTATATTAATAAGACAAATCGTCATGACTGAAAGCAGTCATCACTGTGTAAATCCAATCTAGTATAAACATTTACAATACAACCTCCTGCAGTCACAGAAGTGTTTATCACGTCACCCCCATGCTCATGATGTGTTGGAGGGTACAAGATACAAACAAAGCGATGACCTGCTCATCCAGATATTCACTATCGTCTAAACAACTCAACTCAGATTAGATAAATGCAGTTAGACCTACTGTAGTTTTCATTCTTTTTTGCTGACTTTTTTTTAATGATCTCCCCCCTAGAATCACGTGATAGTGAAGGTTCCTCCGTACCAGAACCAAGCCATCACCTCTTCAGTGTCCGTGGGAATCTATGTGGTGACGAATGCTGGGAGATCCCATGACGTTCAGCCTTTTACCTACACTCCAGATTCAGGTTTGTTCCAGTCAATTTCAGTTTATTTGACTAAATCACACAAAGTTTATCTTCTTCATCTGTCTCTTTTTACAATCAACTGATGAGGAGAGCAGCTTGTTAGAAAGCATGAAAACGATGTAAAGTGTTCCAGCAGCAGAAGGACTTCCAGTAACTCTCTTTCACACACCGCCAAGCATATTGTGTACACGACTTCCCATGTTGTAAACACGAGTTTTCGAGTTTAATTTGAAGGCACCATAACATCCGCCGCCGTTGCATCATAACTAGGGAGCCTAGTGTAAGTGCAATCAGATTCTCTTAACACCGCAGTTGTCTTTTCCTAATTCCTTACGAATTCCCCTTCACATCTTTCCTTGACCTTATGACGCTTTCCATCGAGGTCAAGGACAAGTGGTTAGGAAAAGACATTAGGACGTAATTTTTGACTTTTCGACCGCAGCCCTATGGCAGGGCTAATTATAGTGAGTGGCAGCTGTCTCCACTCCTGCAATTAGACACACCCTTACACAGACACGAGAGAGAGAGAGGCTGCAGGCGAGGTGGAAGAGGAGGCCGTCACACAGCTGGTTCACTCAGTTTAGCAACTTGAGAGCACCACTTACAGTTTAGTAGGATCAGAGCAAGTATTGGCAATCATTAGCAAGATATCTTTCAAGAGCACAATACACAGCCCATTTCTAAACACATTCAGGACTCTCTTTCATCTGGACTTTTTGTAATTGTGAGGTGCTTATGCTGCGTTCCAGACAACTTGGAAGTTGAACATTTCTAAGATACATTTCTAAAAATACACTGGAACGCCACTCAAAGTCAGAGTTCCTCCTTGTGAACTCGGGGCAAATCCATCTACCCTGACTTCACAAAGTAGCAGTTGTCTCTTCTCTGCATAAAAGTTATTTGGGAAAGCATTAAAAATGCCAAATCTGTTGCGAGTTCAATTGTGTGTATCCTTGCCAAAGAAACATTAGTTTGTCATGGTCAGCCATGGTTTTTTTTTTACGTTTGGCATTGTGCATCTGGAAAGCTTGGAGGTCAGAACTTGGAAATTTCTACCGGGAAAATGCGGACCTCCGATTGTCTGGAACGCAGCATTAGTGCTCCTTGATACAAAACTTGGAGAGATGTGATTATCAAAGTAACTTAACTATTATTGAGTATTATTACACAGCTGTGTTGAATACTCAATTCTGATTGGTCAATCACAGCGTTCTGTGGTCTGCAATTTCTGTATAATAGACCATTGCTATGTATAGCAGACCGTTGCTATGGGCACAGTTCAGATGTCGGACTCTGGCGGACCGTTTTTGTGTCAAAATATTGATTTCTTCACTTAAGTAGCCGTGTGATAAGCGGGATAATGTACAGCTAGCGGGTCATTGTTGTGAAAGACAATGACCGGCTCGCTGTACATTATCCCTTACTTATTGTGCTGTGTGTTTACATATATTTTTCTAATTTTGTGAGCTCATAGAGATAAAAATCTGTTGATGTTTGTCCTTGTAGCAAAAAATGATGTCCCTGTGAAGAAAGAGGCACCCTCTCCAGTGAAGACTTGTTCATTTGATGAACAAATTAAAGGTTATTTTCCATTTTTAACTATTCTACATAACCATGATTGTAGCCTCCCATTTGAAAGCTGTTCATTTTCTAATATACTGTACTTGTGAGGTCACAGTGGACTGTCACTTCTCTGAATAGCTGAAGAATAAGATGTATTTGTTGGTCTTGCCCCTACAGTTCTAGACGGTGCCTTGTTGCCTTCGTTGTTGCCTTTAGTGAAGAGAGAAGATGTCACTCCGATGGAAGTCACCAGCAACCTCCAATCTTCTGGTGTATTTAAGGTGATATATTGATCTGTAACCTAATTAAAGGCCTCATTAAAAACGAATTTGCGTTAATGTGTTATTATCGCATTAACTTTGACAACCCTACAATAAAGATAACGCAATAAAACTGACAAAAAAGCAAAATAAAGCACATCTTTCATCTTGTGTTTGCAGAGTGGTGACCTGTGTCCAGCCCAGCAGAGCCCAGACATGACTACATGCCATCTAAATAAAAACAGACCATTCTCCAACAACCTGTCTCAGCCTGCAGGCGACCCCGACAAAGGCCAGGCTCCTGTTTTTCCCAAAGCAGAGCCCTTAAGCACTATCCAGAAGCAGGACATAGCGGCCACCAGCTCCTTCTCTGTACCCGCCGACTCTCTGCTCCAGCAGGGATCACAGCAGTTCCTCCTGGATTCCAGAGAGGGCCTCGGACAAGAGAGGCCCGGCAGCGGCTCTGGAGCTGTGGGGAGGCTTTGTGGAGAACCAGCGCCTCAACAGCAGCAACTTCCACTGTTCCCCCCAGACGAAGTAGCCCAGCTGGAGGAGGCTGTGAGGCAACTTAAAGCCAAAGGGTTCTGTAACTTACCGCTTCAGCCTGACAACTCGATGACCAAACAGCAGCAGCAGCAACACATCCAGCACCAGCAACAGATCCAAAAACAGCAAATTCAGCAGCAGCAACAGCAGCAACAGCAGCAACAAATCCAGCAACAACAGCTTCAACAGCAGCAGGCTTTAGAGAATTTACAGCAGCAGCTGTTTCAGCAGTCACAGATTCAGATGCAGTGTGGCATGTTTCAGGATGCCGCCCAGGCCAAGAGTGCGGAGCAGCAGGGCTCATCACAAGGAGTGGTGTCAAACCAGGGGACTCTTTTCCAACAGGCCCAACAGCAGCAACAGCAGCAGCAGCAACAAGCAGTTCTCTTTCAACAGGCGAGTGACCTGCTCTCTATTCAGACCAACTTCCTCCAGCAGACACCCTCACACCCTTCACCACCCATGTTTCACAATCCCAGTTCTTTGGCAGAAACGCAAGATCCACAGGGGGGGTTGTTTCAGAAAGCCTCTCAGGAGCAGGTCCTCTTCCAAAACACCATGACAGTACTACAGTCTTCAGAACAACAGCCCTCAGCCCCGGGACTCTTCCTCCCTCAGACATCCCTGCCCTCTCAGCTCACAACCAGCAGTGCTCAACAGCAGCAGCAACAACAACAGCAGCAGCAACAGCTGGCCTTCCTCAATGCTTTACAAACACCTGCCCCTGAACCACAATCAGTATTTCAGGCTCAGACCCAGCTCCCCCCCATCCAACAGAGAAGCCCCATGGAGCAGCAGCAGCCCTCGCAGCCTCAGCCCCACACACAGCCAGCCCAGCAGGCATCCCTGTTTCAGAACATCTCCCCACATTCATCTGCAAACACACTCTCTCCGGTCCAGCAGCAGCAGCAGGCTGGCCTACTGTTCTGCAACAACCCCCTGTCCAGTCCGGATCAGGCCTCCGGCCTCCTGTTCAGCAGCCAGGGCCAGATGCCGCCGCTGACCAGCAGCAGTCTAGTTTCCCAAGAGCCCCAAAACCCCACTCTGCTCTTTTCCCAAGCCAGCGTGGTGACAGTAAACCAGCAGGATCGCTCTGAGCCCATGGCCTTAGGGAACCCCGCCGATCCACGGCAGCAAGTCATGTTTCAGGAGCAACAGCCGATGCAGCTGGGCGGCAGCTCAAACAACCGGCAGGAGCAGCCCGTGGGCCTCTTCATGCCTCAGTCTAACATGGCCTCTCTGCAGGGGGGGCTGGCCGCTCAGGAGCTCGCACAGTCAGCCATGTTTGCGTCACAGAACGGCGTGGCAAACCTCCAGACGACCACCTCCTCCCCTGTTCAACAGCCAGGGACTCTGTTTCAGACCGCTGTCAGTGGGAGCATCAATCAGCCCAGCCAGCCTCAACAACCTGGCCTCTTCCTGTTTGGTATTCAGAACGGTGAGGAATTGATTACACAGGTGCACACCCTTGAACCGGTTGGGGTAGTATTAATGACTGCCAACAAGTGCAGATGGCAAATATTATATGAACCATTTACAACACAAAAGCTTTAGTTTAACTCCCTTCCATAACAAGGTCCTCACACCACACAGAGAATAGTAGAGTTGTCAAAAGGGAAAGTAAATGGGGAATTAACTGGGAAATCTATATGCAACCTGAAAAAAAGAAATCCTCTTTGAATTCCCCCAAAACGTTGGTTTACAGATTTCATAATTTTTTTAATATTCATTTATTTATTTAGACAATGAAATTCTCATCACAAGGTCACTCAAGGATCTGACATCTATTGACTTTCTGATCTTGTGGCTTTCTTCAATGGATGGAGTTGCTCAGTTGTCGTGGAGATACTATTTTGATTTATTTTATTTAGTCCATTTAATTTTATCCATTTATAAATTAGTTTATTGTAATTATTTGTAATTAATTCTTACTGTATTCCCCTCTAAATTGCTTGATAACCATTTCAAGGGCTCTCTAGGTCTGCAGTGTGCTAAGAATTCACTGTAATATTAGTATTATGTTATTTTTATATATATATATATATATATATATAAAACTATATAAAGTAAATATAAATCACATTACACTAAATGTATAAACAATTATTGTTTTGCATACGTAAGACATACTGTTTGATGAAAAAATACTCCTTATTGTGATGATAAGTTCAGCTGTAGTCGTCTAGTTCACCTTCAGTAGTCTTAAATGTCCTTCAATTTTATTTCAATACTCTTGAAATAAATGAACTCATATTTTTACCAGCTGAACTACAGTTGAACATGAACATATGTGTGCATATGAAAAGAACAAAGAAACGTGGAACAATAAACTTGCATTACAAACTGTTCAGTGTGAGGTTTGTAAACTATTTCTGTTCTCCCCTTGCAGAATGTGGCCAGCTGATGAACACTCCTGGAAACACGCTGTCGGATCAGCTTATAGCCATCAGCCAGTCTGGTCAGAACCAAAGAGAGAGTGACGCACACATCCAGTCTCTGCTCAGCCAGTCCATGTCCCAGTCTGGGCCTGTGCAGAACAGCATGGGCTCTCAGAACATGGAGAAGATTGATGACCTGCTGGTCAGCCTGCAGGAGTCGGGCAGCAACTTAACGCGTTCATACTAACGGATTCGTCTTTTATTTTGATATGTGGACTGATTGTAAAATGTTGTTGATTAGCACATGCAGTGGAAGATTTGTGAATTAGCCCTGCATCATGAAGTTTGATACAAAACACAACATTTAGTTCTTATATCTGATCACCAAATATTTTCCTGCCCTACTAACACATTATTGGTTTCACTTCAGGACTTCTCAGGAGAGAGCAGTGAAGGTGCCGCTGGCCTTGCTGAGCCAGTCTCTTCCTCCTAAAAAGTCCTTGTGATTGTTCTCCGGAGTGGCATGAATTGGATCTGTTCTCTCATTATTAAGGACAAATTAATATCCAGACTGTGAATTCGGGCTGGAATTTCTTGGCTAAGAGGGCCGGCTGAGAAAAGTGAATGTCTCTTATTGACTTAATGACTGACTCCCCGTTGTGAAACAAACGTGAGCAGGCGAGAAGAGACAAATTGTCCTTACTGTTCTCTGAGAAAAGCAGCATTAGGCACTTTTCTTCAACTTTTCCTCTGGAAGTGCAGGAACTCAGTGGTCTTGTTGTTCATTTAACTTGTGAAGTTTTGTGTGCATCTGTAGATAGATGGTCAGTGATGTTATCTGCAGCGTCTTTCGGTTCTCGTGGTGATTTCTAAAGTGTTCTCCAAAGTGTTTAGTGGTTTCCATGAATAGTGTTCCCTTTAATACTTCTTTTGTATTTTTTTGTTGTATGGAAGGTGGATTGTGCGGTGTAGCAGGAAGGTTTAGACAGACTGCGGTATGTATGGTTGAGTACATCGAAACAGACCGTTCTCATTCCCAGGGCGTCAAATGCAAAGGCTTTGTCACGGCCGTCGACATTCGATACCGCCGCACAAGGCACCCCTTAGCGCTGGTATGAAACGCACCAGGCTTTCCATTAACTGCAATGTAAACCCATCCGCGGCAACAGTAAACGCTCCGAGAAAGTGCGCCGGGAGTGTGGTGTGGCGGACGGGAGAGGAGGTGGATGGGTCCAACAAACACAAGGCTTTCATCCAGGTGACCGCTGTTTGTGTCCCGTGCATCAAGTTTCCCTTTCATTTCACAATCAGCTGTTCACTCTTGTCCCGGGTTCACAACGTTCAGTGTCATTTTCACTGTACAAACGTAGTAGTTTTAAGCCCAACCATGTTGTAATTTCCTAAACCTAACTATAGTGGTTTTGTTGCCTAAACCTAAAGTGACGTGAAAAAGCGGCGGTATGTGACGAGTTGGGATGAGAACGTGTTGGTAGTAGATGTGGAAGGTAGCTGCTGTTGATTTGAAATTATTTTCACCCAACAGTGTAGAAAAGTGTGTTGAGAGAAGGTAAGAGATGAGGCAGAGAAATGAGAGGTAGAAGAAAGTAGAAAGGTGTGCTACGCTAATCTGATGTTTAGTCACAAACAAGCGCGTTATGCAGTATGTGAGTGCTGATTATTTCAATGTTGTAGCAGCTTGCACTTGATATAGTATAAATATACTCACTCTAGCTGTCTCTGATAGCCGACAAAAGTGACTTTCATTCATGATATGACGTAGAAAGAAACAGATAACTAAAGTAATATGGCATTTTGTCGCTATCTACAAGAGGCCTGGAGAAATGAGATCTAGTCTTGTCTGGACCTGTTTTATTGCAGTAATACCTATAAAAGAATATTTGAAGTTCAGCCAACAGCTGTCGGTGTGGCGGTGCAGAAAAGACGGTCACCTGCAGCTGTGAAACATACTTTACCGTCTCCACCGCAGTGTACAGATAGCACTTTGTGATAAGCAAACATGTTCAGGCTAACATTTAGTCTGTATTCATCAAAACCAAACTGTGTCAGTTTGCTACTTTGTGGAGCAGATTCTCCTTTTTGATTCAGTATAAAGAGATGAATCTTTTAAGAAAGTGTGGCGGTAGAAATATAACAAATATTGGCTGAGACTTTTTTTTATATATATATATATAATCGGCATTTTGCGATGCTGTTCTTTGTGACCACTTTACACATCGAGAGTGCAGTACAGTCCCACAAGAGGTGGCGTGTTTTGTTCTTTTTCAGCCGCCTCTTCCTCATTGTTTACAGTGAAGAAGATTTTTTCTAACATGCTGTTACTATTCATTCCCAAAACCTAATAATACATTATTTATTCCTCAAAAACAGTGGAAAATGTGGATCGAGACATTTTCATTCAAATAATCTCATTTCAGTGGACATATAACTCTTATTGAAACACATCTACAGTAGAGAGAGTAGAATGTAATATAGTGTATTATTATTATTATTATGTATTTTAGTGCCATTTTGATGGCATCATTCTGCGTCAGGCACGCATGAACTGGAATAGTATTCTTCAACCAGCTAGAAAAGAGCCTTTTTTTACCAGTTTTATTAATGTGATGGATTTAGTGAATGTTAAGGAGAAGCAACTGTACATCTCATCCAGGTTAAGGTATTAAACATAGACTGTATATAAAGATGGACAACCTGTCTCCACTTCCTCCCACTGTACAGAAGTTAAGACAAAAATATACCCCGGATACGTGAGCTGTCATCTTTAGATTTGGACGTCATTTGGAGCCGGAGTCTGCGCAGTAGGGATCGGGCTGTAGCCACGGTATCGAGGCTACCCGCCCGAACCAATCGCAAGCCGAGCATGGTTGCAGCTTGATAGCGAGAGAGACTCACAGCTTCCAATCATGACGTCTCACCCCTGTTTTATAGCATCAAATAGCTGATTTAAAACCAAACTTATCAGAAAAAATTAACACTTGAACATACATCAGCGTGATAAGAACTACCTAAAATGACAGAAACCATCTTTGGGAAAAATGTATTTGACTTTGACTTTTTAGTTTGGCCCATCTGCTAACATGGAGGGGGCGGGCTTTATGACCTATACTGCAGCCAGCCACCAGGGGGCGATTGAGACGTTTTGGCTTCACTTTTGGGGTGCTATCATGTCGTCCATCTCAGGCTGTTTCATACGCCGTTCGTAGCTATACCTATGAAAAGGAATGCACTATAATTCGTGTATATCCCACTAAATCAATTTGTGTATATTCCACGCAATCTTGAACTAGGAAATACCGAACTTTCGCCCAGGAGACCGGCGTTCGTGTCCCGTGTGAAACCAGAAGTCAACGTTGATTTATTTTGTCTCGTCACTGACGTACTGAAGTCACGCCACTTCTGGAGTTATTTTAAGCCAAACTACAATCTTTCTGAACCAAACTAAGTACTTCTGTTGCCTAAACCTAACCAAGTAGTTACCTGTGAAGACGGAAGTTTATTTTGAAAAGACTGTATAATGTACTAAGGGTAAATTAGGAATAACTTTTTGAGAGTATGTTGTCCATCGTTATATACAGTCTATGGTATTAACATGCAGGAACAGAGCCCATTTTACATGTTTTTCTTGTAAATGCAGTCGTCTGCAGTTGGCTGGCGGCCTCAGGACCAAAGTTTGACTCAAATCTTGCTTTGCATAAATCCTGATGACAGGCCAGTTTTATGGCTACAGAGCTTTTATTTCCTTTTTTTTTTTCTTAAGAAAAACATAGATGATTTCATTATTAGGCATGATGTCCTGCTGCCACACTTTTCTTTCTGTTTGTTTGTTGTGTTTTCTGTTTAGTTTGACTTTAAGTGCATGCGTGAACAAGGGGCTGGTTTCCAATGACGACAATTAACTCAGTTTTATGCCTCGGTCGTTTTTGTTTTTTTCTATGTACAGTTTGTCAGAAACACAGTTACATTTTGTACACTTTAAAGTCAGAAACAGCTGTTTTATGATGGAGATTATGTAAACTTGACTGTGATTTAAGGAGCTACGTACGGCGCGTCAGTCTGAGCGGTTGCGAGTGGTTTTTAAAGGGACCCTACTCCTGAAGGAAACCTGACTTTGGAGAAAAGAGCTATCTGTGATCGGCTTTCTTCAACTTGTGAAATAGAAGAACTAAGATTTTCCCGTGTTGAGTATTTATGATTTTGTTTGTTTTACAAAGTTTAGATCTTTTTTTTTTTTTTAATCTGTGTAGTACCTGTGCCTCTCTTCGGAGAAGCATATCTAATTTATTTGTGTGTTGTTTATTATCTAAATTGTTTCCCCTAATCAGTTCCTGATGACGGCAATGTGATTTGGCCCCCCCACACCTGCTGATACTGTAACTGGCACCTTGATGCCTTTTAATGAGATTGTACACTATGAATAACATGTACATTCCTGTGCACAGTCACTCTTCTGTGATTTTATAATTATATACACCTAAATGTACCTATCATGTGTGTGCTCAAGACTTATAATTGGCCCTGTAGTCCTTTTTGACCAAATAGTTGAACAGTTTTTTACTGTCAAAAAATCAGAAATCCTTCAAAACAGGACCAACAAATTTCAGTATTTTTACAATGAACATATGAATATCGAACTGAATGTGATTATGCAGCGTAAATGTCTCACTTAGATCCAGAATGTTCTTTTGTACACATACTGGGGAGGTAATTACTTTTTTGAAATTACAGTTTCCCCATTTGTGTACTTACAATGTAACTGGAGATCAGACGTATATAAAAGCGTGACTCATTATATAGTCACTACTAAACTGTATGGAAAAGAGGGCGATAAAAGTTCTCATATTATTTCCTTAAGATGCTACAGGCTAACTTTCTCTGTTTCTTGCAATAGAACAACTGGTTTTACTTTTAACATTACCCATTCATTTAATATCAACAAATTTAATCTGCTATCACAGGTGTTCAAACTGTTCTTTTTTTCCCTAAAATGTCACTTTAGACACTAGTAGATATTGTACATGTGCCTTGAGGAGATGTTGTAGTCGATTGATGTTTTACCATTGTTGCCTGTTTAACACCTGCTGGTCCTACCAGTGATGATTAGTCCTCATTAAATAGAATGTTTGAAGCCATAAATGTACTTTAAAAGCTCGACAACAGTGACCAGATAAATGTTGATAACCGTGTTGTGAAATTTCTGTCATGCCTCTCAACTTGTTTGTACTGAAGTATCCATTGCATTTATGTTATACGACGTAGATGCAGACAAATTTTCCCTGAAACTGCTATGCAGCTAATATACTGTAAATGTAGATCTGTTAGTTTTTGAATATATATTTTTCTAAATAGCATCTCCCGTTTTCAGCATAAAGGAGAAACCAAAGTAGACGTTCTTTCTATTATTTATGTTGCTTGTTGAAATGTTTTCTGACGCTTTGAGTGCCGCCTGGAACCGATTTTTAATCTTTTAGTCAGTTAAAATGCAAATTTCTCCTCTCAACAACCATCTCAGTCTTGAATTATTTTTTTTGGTGATGTCTTCTTCACTGCTTCCTTGCTTGTAGGGTTTATGTGGATCCAGGGTTACTGTTTACTGGTGCAGTGGTTCCTAATCTACCAGCATGTCATGTCGTTCTCACAGTAAAAGTCATACTAGATATTCTGCAATTTTTCATGTAATTTGTCTTCAGTCTGGTATTATTATCTTCACTCCCAACACAAGTGAACCACTCCTCTAGTAAACAGCCTATTGTTGATCCTGGAAATAACAAGGGGGGAGATTTTGCCTTTTTGTTTCTAACCATGTGAACAACTGTCATAAATAATCACCCTTGGGAAGAAAAGAAAAACCCCTTTCTTTATATTTTTGCTTTTGTTGGGATGTTTTTATTCTCTTGCAATTAAATCTCTGTAAACTTGCTGCTATCTATATTAAACATATATACTTTAAATGTTCGGCCTTTGAGCTTTTATTTCATGTTTGTCGGTGTAAGCTACTGCAGAAGAATGCTTGGCTGTGGGATGAGGACACACATTCATTCAGAAATATGTGGTTTCACTTTTAGTTGTCAGCTGACACAACTGAAGATATTGGCGCATGACTGGTGTTTTTTTTCATGTAGTTGCCACAGAAGTGCACACGGGGGCAGACAATGTGACGACATTTAGCCACTTCTTTACAGCTTGTGTGTACAGCTCTTTATTTTTTAATCCTAAACATTGTATAAACACATGAAGGGCAGTTCAAGTGTCATCCCTCTGACTTTTCTTGCTTTTTGAGCCACCAAAAGCTTTAGGCCTGCACAATCTGCCTTTGTAAAGGCTTCTGCGAAGATTTAACAAAATCATTTTAAAAGAAGTCATCCCTGCATTTTGAGGTAATAAGGGGATTCATTTCCCTTTCATTCCGTCTTATCAGTGAGCTGAAGAGATGAATTTATAACTTATCAGTTATGACCGTTTCAATGTGGCTGTGTAATATAACGAGGGTGTTGCATCAGGTCAGAAGATGATAACGAAAGTAAAGGGCTCCATATGGAGAGAGACGTACCACAAGACTACGAATCAGTAAAACTACAAGATCCACAATACATTCAACAGAAATCCCCTCCACACATTGATGGTGAAATCGTGTGGTTTTCTTCTTCTTCTTGTGTTCGTTAGATATTAGCTTATGTTATATTTAATTGTGTCATTTTACTCCAGCAGAGTGCTTTGTTATTATGTATTTTAGGGATATAAAAGCGTCTAAACAAGTCTTAAATGATGCTAACTGTGTTGTCCTTGGTTTGTCTTGACTTTCTTTATCTGCTAGCAGAAACATTATGCTCTCTGACACACCCATGACTAACTGAAACCGAAAATAAACCTAATTTAATGTCAAATTATCTACGAGTTTAGCTTTTTATATTAGTGTTTGTACCCTAATGGATTAGTGCTCAGGAGAGGTGTCCTGGTGCAGACTAGTTGAATTATAGAGTGTTTAAATTAACCTGGTGGGCCAAAGACAGCCTCTGCTGCAGAGAGACAGACAGATAGACAGATAGATAGTAACTTTATTGATCTCGAGGGAAATTCAAGTTTCCAGCATCACAGTTCCATAGTGCAAAACATGTTAGTAAAAAGGCAGAACAAAAGTTAGTAGTGCAAAGTACAAAAAAATATACCAGATATAAAAATACAAAGAGATGAAGAAAACTGTTAAAACTGAATATAGTGCAGAGTAACAGCTGTGATACAGGACTATTAACAAAAGTGAATATAGCACAGAAGAAGAGACTATTAAAAGTGAGTATAGTGCATTATTATCTGTTCTGCAGACCGCCCTCCTTTGTCGTCGTCGTCGTCGTCGTCCCCCCCCACTCGAGAGGTGTTGCACAGTTTGTTTCCTTGGTTTGTCTTGACTTTCTTTATTAGTAACGGTATGCTCTCTGACACACCCATGGCTAACCGAAAGTGAAAATAATCCTAATTTAATGTCAAATTCTCTACTAGTTTAGCTTTTCATATAAGTGTTTTTACCCTAATGACTGGATTAGTGCTCAGGAGAGGGGTCTTGGTGCAGACTAGTAGAGTTATAGAGTTATATAATGTTTAAATGTGCCTGGTGGGCCAAAGACAGACTCTGCTGTAGATAGATAGAGAGATAGATAGATAGATAGATAGTAACTTTATTGATCCAGAGGGAAATTCAAGTTTCCAGCATCACAGCTCCATAGTGCAAAACATGTTAGTAAAAAGGCAGTAACAAAAGTTAGTAGTGCAAAGTACAAAAAAATATACCAGATATAAAAATACAAGGAGATGAAGAAAACTGTTAAAACTGAATATAGTGCAGGGTAACAGCTGTGATACAGGACTACTAAAAAATGAATATAGTGCAGAAGAGACTGATAAAAATGAGTATAGTGCATTATTATCTGTCCTGCAGACCACCCCCTCCCTAGAGAGGTGTTGTACAGTTTGATGGCTCGGGGGACAAAGTATATGCTGTTGTATATATATTATATGTCTATTTTCTCAGGTGTGTCCGCTGACTGTGGTAGCTCAGCATGCTGTGTCTGGTCAGGGCAGCCAGGCAGCAGCTGTGCCAAGCCTTTGGGGTCAGGGCACAGTGGTTAAAATGTGCAGCACCTCCATGTACAGCTGCAGTCCCAGCTCAAATTTACTGGATTCGTTGGAGAGGTGACAAAAGGTTGGTGGCTTTTCCATTCCAATGAGAAAAACAACCAACCTTTTGTCACCAGAGAGAATGCGGTCCCCTTTCCCTTTCTGCATGAGTCTTATTAGTTGATTGTGTCGTGGCCTTGTTTTTTTGGGGGGGGTTTAAACACCGGAATAGAATAAAATGTACAGTGTGGTTTTGTGGGAAATCCCGTAGTTAAACAGTTTGAACATCCATGCAATGTCAGTTGTCGTTGCATCATTGACAGCAAACAATACCAAACCTATATGACTCATCTTTGATTCCTTTGTTGATCGTTAATTTCTTATCAGTGAGCTGAAGAGACGAATGAAAGCTGATAAGAAGGCAGCCGAGAAAGAAGAAAGGGTGGAGCAAAAGAAGGAATCCAATGACCAAGGAGCGGAAAATGCCTCTGAGTTGGATGAGGAGACGCTTGACCCAAATGTGAGATTTTCCTGTCATGATCATACTCTTTGCTTATTATACGCTTAATGTTTTGATGCATAAATACAATTATCTGTTTCCCCTCTAACACAGCAATACTACAAGATCCGCACCCAGGCCATCCAGGACCTGAAGGGCACAGCGGAGGACCCGTACCCTCACAAGTATCATGTGGACTTGTCGCTCACAGAGTTCATCGAGAAATACAATCACCTGCAGCCCGGAGACCAACTGTCTGATGTTGTTCTCAATGTGGCAGGTACCAGTATTGTTTTATGATCTTAAATGTATTGTCCGTTTTGTATGTGCAGTGTACTCCAGCGGTAGAATGTGCAGCTAAACTTGATATATGATTTCCAGGCCGCGTCCATGCCAAGAGGGCTTCTGGTGCCAAGCTGATTTTTTACGACCTGCGAGGTGAAGGCGTCAAGTTGCAAGTTATGGCGAACTCAAGGTACAGAATGATAGCCATGGTAAAAAAAAATAGCATTTTAGAGGCTGCAGGCAGAGATTCATACAGAGAACTGAAAAGGAGAAGGGTGTGGGGGAAAATAGTGAAAGTGAAAGTTCTAGGTAAGTTTCACATTGAGTCAGTGTTTGTTATTGCAGCAAATTCCGTCCTGTTACTGGGGTAAACATCCCAAACCACTCAACTCACAATCAAGATTACTTGATGTGGTTGTTTCAGCCAGATTATTTATATCACCACATTTTCATAGTGAAATGTTATTCAGTATATTATCGCTCCACTAACTATTTGTTTTTCGCCATGTGGATAATTAAGAGTGCAGTGAGTTAATTTCTGCCTATCTTCTCTTACTCTGTCAGGAGCTACACGTCTGATGGTGAAATCGTGTGGTTTTCTTCTTCTCCTTGTGTTAGTTAGATATTAGTTCTGTTATATTTAATTGTGTCATTTTACTCCAGCAGAGTGCTTTGTTATTATGTATTTTAGGGATATAAAAGCATCTAAACAAGTCTTAAATCATGCTAACTGTGTTGTCCTTGTGACTTTCTTTATCTGCCTGCAGCAACGGTATGCTCTCTGACACACCCATGGCAACCGAAAGTGAAAATAAACCTAATTTAATGTCAAATTCTCTACCAGTTTAGCTTTTTACCAAAGTGTTTGACCCTAATGACTGGATTAGTGCTCAGGAGAGGTGTCTTGGTGCAGACTAGTAGAGTTATAGAGTTATAGAGTGTTTAAATGTGCCTGGTGGGCCAAAGACAGCCTCTGCTGTAGACTATATAGATGATAGATAGATAGATAGATAGTAACTTTATTGATCCCGAGGGAAATTCAAAATAACAAAATATGCCAGATATAAAAATACAAGGAGATAAAGAAAACTGTTAAAACTGAATATAGTGCAGAGTAAGAGCTGTGATACAGGACTATTAAAAAAGTGAATGAGTATAGTGCATTATTATCTGTTCTGCAGACCGTCCTCCTTTGTCCACCCCTCCCCCACCCCAGAGAGGTGTTGTACAGTTTGTTTCCTTGGTTTATCTTGACTTCCTTTACAACATTATGCTCTCTGACATGGCTAACCGAAATTGAAAATAAACCTCATTTAATCAAATTCTCTACGAGTTTAGCTTCTATATAGGCTATGTGTTTTTACCCTAATGACTGGATTAGTGCTCAGGAGAGGTGTCTTGGTGCAGACTAGTTGAGTTATAGAGTTATATAGTGTTTAAATGTGCCTGGTGGGCCAAAGACAGACTCTGCTGTATATAGATGATAGATAGATAGTAACTATATTGATCCCGAGGGAAATTCAAGTTTCCAGCATCACAGTTCCATAGTGCAAAAATATGTTAGTAAAAAGGCAGTAAAAAAGTTAGTAGTGCAAAGTACAAAATACAAAAAATAAAAATACAAGGAGATGAAGAAAACTGTTAAAACTGAATACAGTGCAGGGTAACAGCTGTGATACAGGACTATTAAAAAAGTGAATATAGTGCAGAAGAGACTGTTAAAAGTGAGTATAGTGCATTATTATCCGTCCTGCAGACCGTCCAACAAACCAAGAAAACAAACTGTACAACACCTCTCTAGGGAGGGGGAGGGTGGAGGGGACAAAGGAGCACAAGCAAGAATGTTTGCTTGTGCGTACATCTTGCTTCATTGGCTATAAATAGTATCATCATCTGTCATGTCTTCAGTAATGAAATGTTTGAAAAGATTGTTATCAGACAATTTGAAGTCTGGAAATGTTAGACATTTGTCCTCCTTCGTTCAGCAGATCATGACTATACACTCCTACTGGCATTGTATCGGATATATCATGTTCCACACCATACACAGAAGAGACATTGAGGAGCTGCTGAAGACCAGCGCTACTTGGTCTAAAGACCACAAGATCATCAGCATACATGATATGGTTCACTAAAGTATTACCAACCATGCACCCAGCGTTACAGGCTTTCAATCGCTTGGAGAGACCATCAATATATAAATTAAAAAGAAGTGGGACAAAATTCCCCCTTGTCTGACAGCATTGCTAACCCCAAATGAGGCTGAGACACTGATGCCCCATTTAACTTGCATGATTATTATACAATAATTGCTTTACTATGAGATGGACATTTGGACTTGAATCACATGACTTGGACTCGAGTCAGACTCAAGTAACAAATTTGATGACTTTAGACTTGACTTGACAAAATCATGAAAGACTTGAACCTCGACTTGGATTTCAACACCAGAGACTCATGACTTCACTCGGACTTGAGCCTTGTGACTTGAAATACTTGATACCTTCCCCCCAAGACCAAAGATTTAAAATTAGGTTGTTTAAAAAGTGTGCCACGAATCAATTCATTTCCCTTTCATTTCCTGAATCAAGTTCAAGTTCAGTCGCACTTGTTTTAACAAACTTGTTTTAACAAATAATGTTTTTTAATACAAATTTTAAAAAGCATTATTAATATAATAATATAATATAGCAATATATTACAACTCTGTTGTTAAAATGGCATTACATTTGGTGAAAAGCACATTATGACTGATTTAGGACTGATTTAGGACTTGAGACTTAAGTGCAAAGACTTGAGACTTACTTGTGACTTGCAAAACAATGAGATACCTCTGTCGTGAGATATATGGGGGTGTTCAGAAGTGTTCCCATCTCCCACAGACTGTGCTATGCTTCCCATATATAATAGGAAAGTTTGGATTTATGTTTTATTTCAATGGCCAATGATTGCAATCAGATATGAATATACAGTATAAAGGAAATTAAAAAATGATTTTAGCATACAGGATAAGATGTTAATAGTCATTGTGCAACACTGGGAAAGCACCTAAACCTAGCTTTGATTTTATTAAAAAAGGATGAACCTCAAGTTGGAAACCAAATGACGACAGCTGGGTGAGAACATCACCTCTGGCTCCTTAATCCTGCTACCATCCGCATATACTGTACAACCTACTGTAGGCTACAGTATGTGACCTGTTTAACACTTCTGTTATTCAGGCATTACATTTATTTCTGTTGGATTTGAACGAACACGTAGAAGTCTGTTGAGGCCTCATTAACCACATGGATTGCCCACCTGATAAATTATCATATATATAAAAGTGTCGTTACAGACTAAATGTAGATCTTTACAAAAGTAAAAGATGTTTTGTAAAACATCCATGCAATTTCAGTTGTAGTTGCATCATTTACAGGAAACTACAATATCAAACCTATGACTCATGTTTGATTCCTCCGTCTTATCAGTGAGCTGAAGAGATGAATGAAAGCCGATAAGAAGGCGTCTGAGAAAGAAGCCCTGCAGGTCAGACTTTAGGTGTTACACTTTAGGTGGATTGCATAAAAAGTAGGTGTAATTTTAGTATCTGGTATCTAGAGTGATAGTAAGGGGTACCTGTGTAAAATATAGACAGAAAAGAAAAAGTAAAGTGGTCTGTTTTACATCATGCTAGAGTTAATGTTGGATTTGAAGTTGTGACTAACTCATAGAAATCTGTTGAGGCCTTATTAACCACATGGATTGCCCACCTGATAAGTTATCGTATATAAGAGTGTCATTACAGTCTAAATGTAGATCTTTACTAAAGTAAAAGTAAAAATCAAAGAACACCTGTCAGCTCAGTCTAACATTAAGCTACGGTTTATCAGCTTGGCTGTATGTAGAAGGGGCCCGGCTACAGTACCGACTGTTTTCTGTTTATCAGCATATTCACTGAAGTTGCAATTGTTGCATGACTCTTGCACTTTTAGGGTTGTACCCACATGAGTGCACTTATTGTAAGTCGCTTTGGATAAAAGCGTCAGCTAAATACATGTAATGTAAGATGTAATGTCATGTAGAAAAGGGATTTATGAATTGATTTAAAGGAAGACATGTGCCACTCGGCCATCCATCTGTCCATCTAACACTTCTGTTATTATTCAGGCATTCAACTTTTTTCTTGTGTTAAACTAAATATGTAGCCTTACATTTTCAAGTGTGATTTTGAAAACACATTTGAGATTTGATCCAGACTTTAGGTAAATTAAAAGCTTAAAAATGAGCTGTAAAAATTGTATGTGAGTTTTAAGGTGTATCTGTGTGAATAAAGGTTTATGTTGAATGTTATGTACATATAGAACTCCCTAATCTTTGATTAGCACTGTCAGGTCAAATTTTCCTGTTGACCAGCACTTTATCGTAGTAGTGCCAAAAACAAATGCAAGAATATTTATTTAGAATTTTACTGTAATAATTCAAGATTCTTGAGAATAACCAGCGTTTTTTAGTGACCCTCTGACCTCTCCTGTATTGCCACCATCAGGACAAACAACATTACGGCCCATTTCCAATCAGGCCCCTACACCCTCTACCTACCCACTTCTACTCCGTTCACGTGGAGGGTCCGCCATATTAAGTGCCATCCCAAACCAATTAGCAGGCAGTGGAAGTGGATTATAAAACCCTCCAACAGCGAGTCTGCATCAATGCAGACTTAACCAGCTGCCCTTAAGGTGCAAACTTGTAAACTGCTCAAACTAAGACAGACATTTAATTTATTCTACTTTATTGTCACACAGACGTTATCAACTTAAAGTAATTAGATTGTATTTAGGATCTTGTCTAGTTTAGAAAACAGTAGACATGTTCATTATATTGTAAAGTAGGGTGACCACGTGTCCCACTTTACGGGGGATTGCACAGCATTTTTATCCCTTGTCCCACGTCCCACATATCGAGACGATGTCCCACATTTTCATTCGCTCTAGTTTTCAAAAGTCAAACCACTGCAGGACAGTCGCTTTTTTAAAATCTGTCTTTTATCCAATGGCTGTGAAGAAAGCAGGGAAGGCTGTCATCACGAGGCTGTTTGCTGTCAAACTGCGCACACGTGGGTCAAATGCAGGTTAACATTTCACCATCTTTGCTGTGCTACGCCCAACGGAGAAAATTGGGACATATAAATTTCTTAATACAGTTTGAAAAGTATTTATGCCTGCAGACACAAACATTTCACTTGCACTGGAACATCTTGGTCTTTTTAATAATATTCTCATTGCATCATTATATGCAACCTGAAGTCTCTGTAAGCTCGCTTTTTTATAGTTTGACCACAAGTGGGCTGTATATACAGTGGTGTACAATATGCTCTGAACAGAGACATCTTCACTCTATCTGAACACATACTAAACTTGAAGAACTAATCCAGTCATTAGGGTAAAAACACTGCTATAAAAAGCTAAACTCGTAGGGAATTTTACATTAAATTAGGTTTATTTTCACTTTCGGTTAGCCATGGGTGTGTCAGAGAGCATAATGTTGTAAAGAAAGTCAAGACAAACTAAGGAAACAAACTGTACAACACCTCTCTAGGGAGGGGGAGGGTTGGGGAAATGTTTAAAAAGATTGTTATCAGACAATTTGAAGTCTGGAAATGTTAGACATTTGTCCTCCTTCGTTAAGCAGATCATGACTATACACTCCTACTGGCATTGTATCGGATATATCATGTTCCACACCATACACAGAAGAGACATTGAGGAGCTGCTGAAGACCAGCTCTACTTGGACTAAAGACCACAAGATCATCAGCATACATGATATGGTTCACTAAAGTATTCCCAACCATGCACCCAGCGTTACAGGCTTTCAATCGCTTGGAGAGACCATCAATATATAAATTAAAAAGAAGTGGGGACAAAATTCCCCCTTGTCTGACAGCATTGCTAACCCCAAATGAGGCTGAGACACTGATGCCCCATTTAACTTGCATGGTCTGCTGAGAATACCAGTAAATCAGGATTCTCACTATGTAATTGGGCACCCCTCTTTGACTCAATTTAATAAACAACTTTCTATGATTAACATTTAGTGCATTCTTTCAGTTTCACCGGGCCTACATTATCCCGCCCCTTGATGTGCTTGTATTTAGTGAAGCATTCGTCTCCTCTGATTCCAGTCTCCAGATTTCAGACACTCAACCAGTCACCTCAACGCTCCATCGAGTTCTCGCGTTGTTTGCGGTGTGTTCTCGTCAGTTGATCTTTCTCAGCGCAGCATAGCATCATGGCCGACGTGACAGCGGTGGACGGAGATAAAGTCAGCAAAAAGTAAGCTAATACCTGTCTCCTATCGCATTTTAACCGTTCTCAACGCTTTAACGTCATTTACTGTTTTAACAGTTATGACCGTTTCAATGTAACTATGCAATATAACGCCGCGTTGCATCAGGTCAGGAGATGATAGCGAAAGTAAAGGGCTCCATATGGAGAGAGACGTAGCACAAGACTACGTATCCCAGGATGCAGTTCGGTTGTGTGCCTCTGGTAGTTGTAGTCCTGGACGTGAGCTGAAGCCAATCAGGATAGTGGCTTTTACGAATCAGTAAAACTACAAGATCCAGAATACATTCAACAGAAATCCCCTCCACACATTGATGGTGAAATCGTGTGGTTTTCTTCTTCTTCTTGTGTTCGTTAGATATTAGCTTATGTTATATTTAATTGTGTCATTTTACTCCAGCAGAGTGCTTTGTTATTATGTATTTTAGGGATATAAAAGCGTCTAAACAAGTCTTAAATGATGCTAACTGTGTTGTCCTTGGTTTGTCTTGACTTTCTTTATCTGCTAGCAGAAACATTATGCTCTCTGACACACCCATGACTAACTGAAACCGAAAATAAACCTAATTTAATGTCAAATTATCTACGAGTTTAGCTTTTTATATTAGTGTTTGTACCCTAATGGATTAGTGCTCAGGAGAGGTGTCCTGGTGCAGACTAGTTGAATTATAGAGTGTTTAAATTAACCTGGTGGGCCAAAGACAGCCTCTGCTGCAGAGAGACAGACAGATAGACAGATAGATAGTAACTTTATTGATCTCGAGGGAAATTCAAGTTTCCAGCATCACAGTTCCATAGTGCAAAACATGTTAGTAAAAAGGCAGAACAAAAGTTAGTAGTGCAAAGTACAAAAAAATATACCAGATATAAAAATACAAAGAGATGAAGAAAACTGTTAAAACTGAATATAGTGCAGAGTAACAGCTGTGATACAGGACTATTAACAAAAGTGAATATAGCACAGAAGAAGAGACTATTAAAAGTGAGTATAGTGCATTATTATCTGTTCTGCAGACCGCCCTCCTTTGTCGTCGTCGTCGTCGTCGTCCCCCCCCACTCGAGAGGTGTTGCACAGTTTGTTTCCTTGGTTTGTCTTGACTTTCTTTATTAGTAACGGTATGCTCTCTGACACACCCATGGCTAACCGAAAGTGAAAATAATCCTAATTTAATGTCAAATTCTCTACTAGTTTAGCTTTTCATATAAGTGTTTTTACCCTAATGACTGGATTAGTGCTCAGGAGAGGGGTCTTGGTGCAGACTAGTAGAGTTATAGAGTTATATAATGTTTAAATGTGCCTGGTGGGCCAAAGACAGACTCTGCTGTAGATAGATAGAGAGATAGATAGATAGATAGATAGTAACTTTATTGATCCAGAGGGAAATTCAAGTTTCCAGCATCACAGCTCCATAGTGCAAAACATGTTAGTAAAAAGGCAGTAACAAAAGTTAGTAGTGCAAAGTACAAAAAAATATACCAGATATAAAAATACAAGGAGATGAAGAAAACTGTTAAAACTGAATATAGTGCAGGGTAACAGCTGTGATACAGGACTACTAAAAAATGAATATAGTGCAGAAGAGACTGATAAAAATGAGTATAGTGCATTATTATCTGTCCTGCAGACCACCCCCTCCCTAGAGAGGTGTTGTACAGTTTGATGGCTCGGGGGACAAAGTATATGCTGTTGTATATATATTATATGTCTATTTTCTCAGGTGTGTCCGCTGACTGTGGTAGCTCAGCATGCTGTGTCTGGTCAGGGCAGCCAGGCAGCAGCTGTGCCAAGCCTTTGGGGTCAGGGCACAGTGGTTAAAATGTGCAGCACCTCCATGTACAGCTGCAGTCCCAGCTCAAATTTACTGGATTCGTTGGAGAGGTGACAAAAGGTTGGTGGCTTTTCCATTCCAATGAGAAAAACAACCAACCTTTTGTCACCAGAGAGAATGCGGTCCCCTTTCCCTTTCTGCATGAGTCTTATTAGTTGATTGTGTCGTGGCCTTGTTTTTTTGGGGGGGGTTTAAACACCGGAATAGAATAAAATGTACAGTGTGGTTTTGTGGGAAATCCCGTAGTTAAACAGTTTGAACATCCATGCAATGTCAGTTGTCGTTGCATCATTGACAGCAAACAATACCAAACCTATATGACTCATCTTTGATTCCTTTGTTGATCGTTAATTTCTTATCAGTGAGCTGAAGAGACGAATGAAAGCTGATAAGAAGGCAGCCGAGAAAGAAGAAAGGGTGGAGCAAAAGAAGGAATCCAATGACCAAGGAGCGGAAAATGCCTCTGAGTTGGATGAGGAGACGCTTGACCCAAATGTGAGATTTTCCTGTCATGATCATACTCTTTGCTTATTATACGCTTAATGTTTTGATGCATAAATACAATTATCTGTTTCCCCTCTAACACAGCAATACTACAAGATCCGCACCCAGGCCATCCAGGACCTGAAGGGCACAGCGGAGGACCCGTACCCTCACAAGTATCATGTGGACTTGTCGCTCACAGAGTTCATCGAGAAATACAATCACCTGCAGCCCGGAGACCAACTGTCTGATGTTGTTCTCAATGTGGCAGGTACCAGTATTGTTTTATGATCTTAAATGTATTGTCCGTTTTGTATGTGCAGTGTACTCCAGCGGTAGAATGTGCAGCTAAACTTGATATATGATTTCCAGGCCGCGTCCATGCCAAGAGGGCTTCTGGTGCCAAGCTGATTTTTTACGACCTGCGAGGTGAAGGCGTCAAGTTGCAAGTTATGGCGAACTCAAGGTACAGAATGATAGCCATGGTAAAAAAAAATAGCATTTTAGAGGCTGCAGGCAGAGATTCATACAGAGAACTGAAAAGGAGAAGGGTGTGGGGGAAAATAGTGAAAGTGAAAGTTCTAGGTAAGTTTCACATTGAGTCAGTGTTTGTTATTGCAGCAAATTCCGTCCTGTTACTGGGGTAAACATCCCAAACCACTCAACTCACAATCAAGATTACTTGATGTGGTTGTTTCAGCCAGATTATTTATATCACCACATTTTCATAGTGAAATGTTATTCAGTATATTATCGCTCCACTAACTATTTGTTTTTCGCCATGTGGATAATTAAGAGTGCAGTGAGTTAATTTCTGCCTATCTTCTCTTACTCTGTCAGGAGCTACACGTCTGAGGAGGCCTTTGCTGCCATCAACAACAAACTGCGCCGCGGTGATATAATCGGTGTCCGCGGTAACCCAGGGAAGACAAAGAAAGGGGAGTTGAGCATCGTTCCCAGCGAGATGATGCTGCTGTCACCATGTTTGCACATGTTGCCCCATCTCCACTTTGGCCTCAAAGACAAGGTAATGCCCATCATGATGAGACACTCTGAATTAGTGAGAGACGCCCTGCACCTTTGTTTGCAAAAAGACACTAAATCACGTGTTTCTGCAAACATTTAGAAAGCATATGTCTAAGTACATAAGTACACAAAAATGTATCTAAGATTAAGATAAAGAAGATCCACTCATGTTTTTCCTGCTATGACAAGTCAAAGTTTAACCGTAAGAACGTTTGCTCTCATAAATTATGTGCCTGAAGGGAAGATTCCAGTTTATCTGGTGCAATGTTACCTGAAAGATTTGTGGCTTTTACAGTTTAGAAATTGTCTTTTTTTATATCCGTCAGCCCCAGTTGCAATGTCACATAGGTGGAAAACCTCAAAGCTTTTCAGTGGTCAGGGTAACTTTGGTATTTTTAAACCTGGAAATTTGTTCAGTATTGAGCGAGAGCGCTGTAGACGGCAGCTGCGAAATGAGCTGAGAGGGCAAGTGAGCAGCGTCAGTGTAATGTTACGTTCACTAAAAGTGCTTGTTTTTGCCACTGAAAGTCTCAGATTGTTATTATAAGACAACAAATAAAACATTATGGCAAGGACCCCAGGTCCAGGTTGAAAAATACCGATGTTAGCCTTTAAAGTGATGTTAATTTTATTGAATTTGCTCACAGTATCCTGTGTTGATAGGAAGAAGACAAAGTGACCAGTCGTTACAACAGCGGTAACCAATGCTGAAGCATTTATTTTCTCACCGCTGTCTAATCTTTCTCACAAAGGAAACGCGATACCGCCAGCGCTACTTGGATCTGATTCTCAACGACTACGTGAGGCAAAAGTTTGTAACTCGCTCCAAAATCATCACATACCTGCGCAGCTTCCTGGACCAGCTGGGATTTTTGGAGGTAAGAATTGGTGTCTGTAGTGTATTGAGACATCCAAACTGACAACGTCACACAACTAATCAATTGAACAGTATATTTAAGTCTTTAGTTTGAATGGAAAAAAGTTTGTTTACACAGATTTATATTTGAATTTTTACAAAAATGTGTTTGTTGTTACTTTAGATTGAGACACCAATGATGAACATTATTCCTGGTGGAGCAGTGGCCCGTCCATTTGTTACTTACCACAATGATCTGGATATGAACCTGTACATGAGGATTGCCCCTGAGCTCTACCACAAGGTAATCTGCTTTTCAAGAGCCATCCTTCTCAGTAATCAATCACTTCCAGGGGGAATATTTTAGTTAATGTGTTGTGTCATTTCAAAGTCAGGTTTGTGAATATTTTGTACCGCTAATACGTTTTGTATACTTCACTATAATTGAAGGGGTTTGTTTCATGTTGTCAGATATTAACGCTCCTCATCACAACTTTCCCACAGATGCTTGTGGTTGGTGGACTGGACAGAGTGTATGAGATTGGTCGTCAGTTCAGGAACGAAGGCATCGATCTTACTCACAATCCAGAGTTCACCACCTGTGAATTCTACATGGCTTACGCAGATTACAATGACTTGATGGACATCACAGAGAAACTACTCTCAGGTAAGTGAAAACACATAGTGAGAAATAGTTAATAGAAAGTAACAGCAGTGATTAGCAAAAACCTGAGAGCCCGACCCTGTAAATTGCCACAGATACCATTTGGGATTAGGAGAATATTCCACACAAAAAATCTGTTAAACCGATAATTAGCAGGTTAGCTGTAGGGATTTGATGGTGAGGAAATTTTCTCACCGGTTAATAAACTTCTGACAACATCGGTGTTACAGATTACGCCGGACATTTTACAAGAAAACATGACGGTCAATATGTGTAGCGTGCTTACTTTGATCTTTAACGTAGGATGTCTGTGTGTCTGGCCTCTCTGGTCCAGCTTTTGCTGCGGGGCCGCAGGTTTCCACGTAGCGTCACCCCGCCGCGCACACCGGCTGTGACCGCTCCGTCCTCCGCTCAGTGATTGCCTCATTAACGTCATGGTTCCCTTATAGCATTGGGTTTAAAACTCAAAGATTACCAAATAGGCGCTTTTGCTTTTCACTTCGACACCAAATCCTCCGCCTAATTAACTAAATAGATTTTAATTCTATAAAAAAGCCAAACGACGGTGGGCAGGTAATGTAATCTGTGTGTGCCCAAACACCGTGTAACACAGACTACCGCGGCAAGCCTAGTTGGCATGTAACTGTTGTATAGAAACACTGATAACATGCAATGTATTCATTCATGTCTGTCATTGAGGATGGCACTATCACAACAGGAATTTATTGTATATTTTATTGTATAAATTGGCCAGAGTGCATTTCCTCTCAATGTCTTCACAGTTTTGTCACAGGAAAAGTGTCCAAAGAACAAATAGTAAAGCTGCTCTACTTAACTCAGTGGTTTCCTCTTTGCTTCAGGAATGGTGAAGCGCATCACTGGAGGATACAAGGTGACTTATCACCCTGACGGTCCGGAGGGACCGGCCCATGAGATCGACTTCACGCCGCCGTTCAGAAGACTGAGCATGACACACGACCTGGAGAAGATCATGGGAGTGAAGTTCCCTCCTACTGACAGCTACGACAGCGATGGTGAGAATCTGTAGAAATGTAGAGATAGACTTAACGTGAGAAGACAACTGCCTCTGTAGCTTTTGTTGTTTTCTTTCTTTTCTCTTTGAGGCAATGTTTTGAACCCTTTTATCTCCATTTAAATAAACCACTTTGTTTCTGTGACATTATCTCTCTCTCACTCTGTCTTTCACACATGTAGGGCTTATTCTTCATGTCATTTCTATATTTCACGTTTTTATCCTAACAGCAGATTTCTCTTTCTCTCTTTTTTTCTTCAGAGACGCGTAAATTCTTTGACGACCTGTGTGCACAGAAAGGGGTTGATTGTTCTCCACCCAGAACCACCGCCCGCCTGCTTGACAAGGTCCTCCATTCATGAACATCACCATCGCCTTCTGTTGTACAGTTTATTACTTTTTTTCCGTTTGTTTTTTTACTATGCAGACTTTACTAATGACTTTTTCCCCCCACAGATGGTTGGAGATTACCTTGAGGTCACCTGTATCAACCCCACATTCATCTGTGATCACCCTCAGATCATGAGTCCCTTAGCTAAATGGTGAGAAACCCCTCGTTTAAGCCTCATATTCATCCTTTTAAATATGTGATGCTCCAGTTCATGCTGACACTTCCTCAACTGTTACAGGCACAGAACACAGAAAGGGCTGACGGAGCGCTTTGAGCTCTTTGTGATGAAGAAGGAAATCTGCAATGCTTACACTGAGTTGAATGATCCGATCAGACAGAGGGAGCTTTTCGAGCAACAAGCCTTGGTGTGTATACAAGCATGGACTGTTTTTTTCCCCTGGTACATTGTCCCATTATCTGAAGGTTCAGGCTCCTTACTGTTGCAGTGTTTATATTAGTGCATGTTATTAATTTGAGTTTGATCTTTTTCAGGCCAAAGCTGAGGGGGATGATGAAGCCATGTTCGTTGATGAGAACTTCTGCACAGCTCTGGAGTACGGACTGCCACCGACTGCCGGCTGGGGGATGGGCATTGATCGAGTCGCCATGTTCCTCACTGACTCCAACAACATCAAGGTAAAGCTGTCGTAGGAGTCATGATGCTAGCAGATGCAGTCACTTTGAAGTCCTTGTACCTCAATGACAAAATAGAGATAGAAAATGAGAATTAAAGGTTCCCTGTGGAGTTTTGACAACTAGTAGCGCTATGGAGCTGTTTCTATTAGCGGGTCCTCCTTTTGTTTGCCTCGTACACTCACGTGCACGCATGCTATTACACTGATCAACAGAGGGTGGTAATTCAACAAAATATGCAACAAAAGCAGGGAAAAAGACAGCAAGCTAGTAAACATGGGTGTAAATACTACTAAAAATCTACTGCAATGCAGCTTGCAAATGTTTTATGCGGAAGAAAATGTACTCGCCAACTTTGTTAGACCTCAGGGATACAAACAATGCTTTTTGGTGAGCAACACTGAATGTAAATTAGGGCTGTCGTCGACCACAGAAATTCTTAGTTGACTAACGCTCATGAGATTTTGTCAACTCAGCGATTAGTCAGTTAGTGTTAGTTTCTTCGCAGAGAATCACACTACTGCACCACTTTAAATCTTGTGTTTACCAGAGATGTGCTCATAAATGTCTTGGAAATAAGTCATTCAGCATGAAAAAAAGCATGAAAAATAACAAATCGACTAAAGAAATCTTAGTCGACTAAGACCAAAACGACAGATTTATCTAATTAACTAAGAGTTTGTTTACACTATAAGAGTCTCACTACTTACTGTAATTTCCAGCTCTGATTGGTAACATAGGGCACTGTGTTAACGTTTAGAGTCAAACTGACACTGAACTTTAACAGTGTCAAAACACAATCTGTCCAGTGAGATTTACTGAAGAAGAGATTTCGCCAGTCATAGATGTAGACCCAAACTTATGGTAAACCTCGCTGGTAAAAACAAATGAAGAAAAGTTACTTCATTCTATACTGGACAGTTGTTTAGTGCTGTCTTCTTTCCAGTCATTAGTACTGTGAAACAAGTACAGTCTATAGTCTACATGTTCACATTTAGAAAGCAGAAACATTATATTTAGATGTGACCACATGGCGTCTTCCCTCGGTGCATTGTCGAGGTGCAAGCGGACTTTAGGCTTCGTTCAGACTGAAATACAACAAGAGAACACTGGATTAAAAGGGCATAAAGAACAATGGGTTAAAGAGATAACATCATTAGGAAAGCACATTTCCTGCACTGCATGCACACATACATGAGCTGCAGTATGGTCGTCTCTTATGTTCATGCTGAAAGACATGAAACCCTCAGCTGACAGTTTTGTTCTCTCCCAGGAGGTGTTGCTGTTCCCCGCCATGAAGCCTGACGACAACAAAACATCAGCGCCCGTAGAGGGCACCTCCGTCTAATGACATGACCTCTGGCCTCTCCTGCTCTCAGATCTGTGCAGGAGTCAGTATGAAGTAGGAGCCTTTACCTCACTGTGGTCATCAGTGGAGCCTTGTGTTTTATCCATGTTAGTCTGTCAAAGGCTCGGTCCTCGCTGGCATTAAGGGAAATCATCTTGTCTCAGTTACATGATCCCGTGCTAAACAATTATGAATGCTTCTTCTTTTTTTGTATTTCTTACACTTTTGCGATCATATTTGCTGCGTCCTCCTCGTTTGAGACATTTTAATCCTCATTGTCATCCAGACAGTTAATGGATGGTATTTGATCAGGAAGTCATGTGTGATCTGCTGTTGATGAATATCTTTGAATATATTTTGAGATACTTCAAGGGGTGCTTGATTCTATAGATACACCACATAACAAAGCTCAAGCATCTCTGATATTTTCAGTGATTCTCAGTATATTCATCTGTTTTTACCAGGTCTGCTTGTATTCCTTGTCTGAGATTTTTCAAGCAATTTTCCTCTGCCAAGACATTTAAACATTGTGTCTGAATAAAGTGCATATGAATCAACATGGTTTGCTCTCTTGTGATGTTTGTGGTCTGTTTATAGAACAAAATTCAATGCATTTCAAGAGCCTACAAGTTTTATATGTTTATAGTGGCTTTGAAGCTCACTGATTTAAATAATCCTGGTAGTAATAACGATGTTAACCCCTCTTTTCTCTAAATGAGACACGTCATTTGAATTATTATCTACATGAATTCAAGATGATACTTTATTTATTCTTCCACTGTGAAGGAGCATGGGGTCTGGCATAGTTACACTGACCTTGCAGCTGAATAAATGGCTTAATCAAAATTTACAGTAAGTTATGCAAGAAAAAAACTAGGCATAAAATTGTAATTAAATGGCAATTAGCTATTATATTTCACTAGGCTGTCTTTAGACTGCATTTTTAAATGAAATTAGAAGAATCTATGATTTGTTAATCATTAATTAGTGTCTTGTCATATTCCATCTTACAATTATTTTTATTTCCCATAATTTCTGTCTAATTAAAAGTACTTTAACACATTGTTTTGCCCCCTGTAGTAGAGCAACATAAAAGGATCTTTCCCACCCCTGTCCCAAAACCAAAATCTGAACACTGGATTTTCTCTTCAGGCTCTGTAGGACCTCTGTAGCTGGGTGAACTCTCTTTTTGGCTCTGTTTCCTCTCTGGATGAAAATGTTAAGAATAATATGAAGTCTCATCTCCAGGTTTGATGTCTGCCACAAAGCTCGCAGTAGACTTCAGGTACTTGATGTTTTTGGTTATGAGGCTGCAGGCCACCAAGGTAACCTTCACATCCTCTCATGTTAGCTACAGGACTAATGGTCTCCTCACCTGATTGGCTGGTCCTTAAGTAGCTAATTAAGATGAACTGGGGACTCTAGCCACAACCCATAAATAGGCCTGTTCACATAACTGCTTTGATTGTGTTGACTGGTTCTGAATGGTAAGTCAAGGTAAAAATGAACTGCCCCACACTTCAGTCAGTGCTGCAACAGAAGACAGACATATTATTTGTTTATAAATGTATTAATTTGCAGGGGAGGAAAGTAACTAAGTATTTGCAGTACTCAATTACTGTACTTATGTACATTATAGGTTCTAGTTTACTTGAGTATTTTATATTTCTTCTAATTTCTTCTTCTGCATTTCAGAGGAACATATTGTACTTTTTACTCCCTTACATTTATGACAGCTACTGATACCAGTTAGGCCATTTTACACATTTAAATTGAACTATATTAAGACAATATCTTCTGCAAAAAACAAAAAAGGCTAGTAAAACTGTGAGTTTGTGCTCCCATTTTAATGTTTTTACCTAAGTTACTATTATTTATTTATTTCTATTTACCCCTGGCATGCTTTGTGTTTTGTTACTTTTTTTTAAATTTATTTAATTTAATTTATTTTTTTTTTTTATTTATTTGCACATATATAAAACTGCACAAAATCCAGTCAATGAAAAAAAAAAACAAGAAATGTGTCAGGAGAGGTCAAGGAGCCTTACAGGCTTATACAAAGGACCTCCCCCCAACCCCAGGAGAACAAAAAACAATAACAAAAAAGGAAGAAAGATCTAAACTAACATAATTTTATAAAAACAACAAAAGTTAAACAACAACAAGAAGTACACAAAATGTGCAGGAAAAAACAACCAAACATTGGAAAACAATCCAATAAAAACAATGAAATACATACAAAAAACAGTACAGAAAAAAAAGAAAATATATCTAAACATATCAAAAGATAATTAGACATCATTAATTAAATGTGATGATAATTTCCTTTTAAAATGTTCTAAGGATAACGAGCTCTTGATAACTTGTATTTGGTGTTCCATATTTGTACACCACGATATCTGAGGGAGTACTTATTTTAGTATTAGTATTTATCCTTTTATTTCCTTTATATTTATTGTTTACCTGTGTTGATTTAATTGTTTTTTGTATTGTTTACAAATTTAAAATAAAGTTTATTGAAAAAAATATTTCCCCTGAAATAGTACGCGTACTACTACTGGTTTCATACTATAAGGTTTGGTTACATACTAAAATATCTCACATACTTAGTGTACTAAATAGCATGCTAGTATGGCATGTCGGAAGCAACCAGGTTTACTTTTATATTAAAGTAAAGTTATAAGATCTTTGTAGTGATTAATAAGTGGAAAAAAAGTAAATTATTTCGCAATAAAGTTAACGTTTACTCACCAGTGTGAACCCAAACTGAACCCAGCCTCCTCCCTCCCTCCTCCCTCCTCCCTACCTCCTCCCTCACAGCGGGAGCCCGCACACTGTGGGATGGTGCGCGCTCCCGCGGTCAAGTGTAAGTGCACTGGCCTCACACACACACACACGCACACACAGGCTGAGTGAAGATGGCGATGCGAGCAGCGCTGCGGTGCCTCCTCTCTGCTAACTTTTCTCCCAGACTGCCTCAGCTGTCGTCGGCGGTGCAGCTTCCAGCGACCCGGCTGCTGCTGTGGAGGAGCGACTCTCCGCGGACACTGAGCTCCACCTCGGCCCTGCTGTCCACAGGTAACAAAACACACAGAGACACACTAACAAACAGGAGCTGCAGTGTTACATCCTAACTAACTAACTAACATGCGGACTGCTGCTGCTGCGGCTGGTCT
The DNA here is from genome assembly GCF_043250625.1 of Sebastes fasciatus. Classification (NCBI taxonomy): domain Eukaryota; kingdom Metazoa; phylum Chordata; class Actinopteri; order Perciformes; family Sebastidae; genus Sebastes; species Sebastes fasciatus. The sequence continues at coordinate 29,012,810 of NC_133796.1, forward strand.
CACACATTCCTGTCTGTCTGTCTGTAATGGGACAAACAACTCACGCAGTTAGTACTAACTTTCCCAGCAAGGGAAGGCAGAGGAATGCAACAGGGAGGAAAGTTTGTTTTTAACTCGGAGGTGGCTGTCAAACACTAAAACTTTAGCATGGAAAACAGTGAAACCCACGCTCCAAATTAGGATGTTATAAATGACCGGAAACAACAGATTACTAAGGCTACATTTTTTTTTTTTTTTTTGTTATTGAAGATATTTAATTTACAAACGTTAAGGCATTATAATCTAAACTCAATACTTCTAACATACAAGGCACAATTGGATAGGAAAGATAACTTAAATTCTAAATCAAATAATATAATAACAAAAAATAAAAGAGGGTAGAAAATAACATGCAAATGATATTTGATGATGATCCCTAGAGCTACTATGGAGTGCAGTCTTATTATTTATTTATTAATGCATTTCTTTTTTTGTTTCTTTAATTACCAAGGCTACATGTCTCGTGCACCAAGCAGTAGTTTATTAAAGTCACCCATGATGGAGTGATGAATGTCATGTGTTCATGTGGTCTAGAATTTAAACAATTTAATTATTCTCTCCTAGTTATTGCTTTTTATTAGTCTGCCAGCCTGTGCAATGTTACAGCCCTTTTTTTAAGGCTCTCACCCATTTTACCACATTTGTGCAATTTTGTTAATAGTCTGTTTATTGTCAATACTGTATATACTGCTCCTTTTTCTTTTATACTTCCTTCTATTTAAATGGTTCATATTTTGTTACACTTTGTTTAGCTCTTTTTTTTTTTACTGTGTTAGCTGATGCATCTTGTTTTTTGCACTATCCCCTTTGCTGCTGTACACTGCAAATGTCCCCACTGCGGGACTAATAAAGGAATATCTTATCTTATCTTATCTTATCTTAATAATTAGAAAAAACGTGACTTCAGCCGTTACAGCAGGAGTATTCAGCTCTCAGGACTGACTCTGCTCTCCCCGGCCATGCATCAGAAATCTTGCCACAGTTCACAATCTGGTTCAAACCTGTATTTTTCGGCTTGGTCAGATGCCATGCCAACGCTGGAAATTGTTGAGGCATTGTGATTCTTCCCTTAGGGGTATTGTAAAGATGACAGCATGAGCTTGGAATGAAAAGGCTCTAACTCCAGTTTGTTTTATTATTATTAATTCAGGCTCAACCAGACATTGCACCCTTTTTGTCAAAACACTGAATGCAGTAGGACTAAACCTTAACCAAGAAATCTAGGAGTGATATTTGGTTCAGATTTTAATTTCAAGGCTCATGTGCAGGGTGTCACAAAACAGCATTTTATCATTTGAAGAACATCTCCAAACTGAGGCCATTTCTCTCTTTGAGCCACTCAGAGAGACTGATTTACACTTTTATAACTAGCAGGCTAGATTATTGTAAAGCTCTCCTCTCTGGTCTACCGAGGAACACAATAAATCAACTACAACTAATTCAAAATTCTGCTGCTCGGGTGCTGAATAAGACCCACAGAAGAGCACACATTACGCCTATTTTAAAGTCTTTACACTCGTTACCTCTTAGTTTTCATATTGATTTAAATTTCTTAAGGCACTGCGTGGCCGTGCACCAGACTACCTCTGAGAAATACTTTTGGTTTATGAACCAGGAAGACCCCTCCGATCCTCTGGTTCTTTTCTTTTAGTTGTTCCACAAAACAGAAAAAATTGATTTGACGATGCTGCTTTCAGCCATTAAGCTCTAAGCCGCTGGAACAGCCTTCCAGACGTATGTACGTAAACTAAAAACCCATCTATTGACTCTGGCTTTCATGTAGTGTTTTACAGTTTAAGTGGTTTTATTATTTATACTCTTATTTTACTCATTTTGTTTTATCCACATTTTACTACTTTAAGTAACTGTTGATTGTTATGACATTTGTCAATTTATTTATAGCACTTTGAAGTGCATTTGATTTGTTCGAAAGGTGCTACATAAATAAAGATTGATTAATGGTCAGGATGCAAAACTGCATCTGCAAAACGCTCGTGATTTGACATGTTCATTTTGTGGTTGTCTCATTGTAACCAGCAAACTCCAGATTCTTTATTTCTAATTGACAGCACACAGTGTTTCATAAGAAACCGCCTACTCTTCAGCTTTGGTCCATAGTACAGTAAAATGTTCTTAGGACATCCAAATTATGTGATTTGACTCTGGTGGGCACACATGCACCTCTACACATTAAAAAACAGCGATATCCATCTGAGAATAACTAATAATAATTAATGCTGAATTTGAATAATGAATAATGTTGTGGGATTGTTCCTTATTTCATGAACTATTTCCGGATTTGTGCATTATTATTACATACTTATATATAAAAACAAAAACAAAACATTAAAACACTGATTTGGAGGTCGGTTACCATGGCAACGGTCAAAACTTCGAAGCATTCGGATTGGCCCTATTGTTGACTCTCACTAATTAATTAATCTGTTCCAAGCTAAATGATTCCTTTGTTCTCTCCGCAGCCCTAAAGTTCACAGATAAGCACGAGTGGGTGCGAGTGGAAGATGGAATTGGCACAGTTGGTATCAGCAATTACGCTCAGGTAGGTCGTCCGGTCTACTTACTAACCATTGATTTATGACACACTTGGTTCAGAGGTTTACTGATGGCAATCTTCAAATAGTGACATGCTAATGTCTGCAGTTCAGTACTGCACTTTGTCCTCACCTGCAGCAACTGTCCTATAACAAGCTAATTTACTGTTTTATGACTATTGTTTGAGACAATTGATTATCGCCAAACTACAGTGGTGTGCAGAAAATCTCAAGGGCAGGCACTTATTTACTTATGGACGTTCAAAGCTTTGAATGAAGGCCGGTGTCTTTGGCTTGAATAAAGCTTTTAGAGATTATTACTATACATGGAGGCGTTGTTTTCATATGTTGAGCAGTGACAGTGGGCACCATTCAGGTTTGCCACTCAAAACGAAAGTTCAAACGATTTGATCTCTGCTGCTGAACGGACGTGGTGGTGCAAGACGGAGATGTGAAGACACAGAGGAGAAACTCGAACTACTGTGTTTGTTTGCTTGTTTCTAATTTGCATTGTCAAACATTGATTGTCTAGCTCGGTTCAAGACAGGATCGCTGCTCCTCCAATACTCTCAGCTATTCAGATAGCTTACCTCAATATCAGGCTGAACGTTTTCAGACATGTTCACCCTGCAGTGTTTTACTGCCTCGGTTTATATTTATTAACCCTCATATCACCACTACATTCAAAAAGAAATGATCAACTACTGATGTGATTATTTCTGAGTGTGTGGACTTAATCAATCTGCACTTCTACTGTACTTTACAATGTGAACTTTGAGCAGAACTCTGACCCTGTGTTGTACCCACAGCATCTTGGAAAGGTGAACTATAAATTAAATACCGCCAGCCCATGGCCCAGGAGAACGAATGAGCAAGCTGTAAAGGAAACAAGAATTGCCATAGATAACACTGATAGTCTTTTATAGACTTTAGGCTACTAATAGTTTTCTCAGGGTGTTGTGAAATTATAAACTAATGCATCAAGTCACTGTTCCTGCAGTTCACTAAAACACCTTAAAGTTTGTTGAGTCTAAAACAGCTTCAACAATTACAGGGTGTCCAAATAGTTTCCTTATCTTGGACTGCTCCATGTTAAAGGAGTGAAGTTTCCTGCAGTCCCTCAAGGGAACATTTTGACTATAAGCGGTTATTTAGGAGCAGCAAATGAGACATGCTGTACACAGACAGAATAATCCAGGCATGCGTTTCAAGGCGGCTGTGTCCACACATTATGCACTGCTTCTCCGGCAGTGCCCAGCTGCCAGCCCATGCATAGTGCAGCCTCCAGAGGCTTCCTCTCAGCCCTTTAAGACAGAGCGATCTGATCTCCATATGGACACTGGAGACACACATTAATACCAGGTGTAAAGGGGGTCTAAGTCTACACAGTGTTGATACTGTAAATGAGGTCCCTGGTCTTTGAGGTCCAGGTTAGTCCACTTCCCTACATGCTGTTGTGTACGAAGGCATGGAGACTGGCTTGCTTTCCAATCGCACATCACTGAGTGGAGTATCTTGAGCCAGCCACTGCATTTGATTCTCATGTAAGGGCTTCAAATTCCAAAATCAAATGTGCCATTTCCCACTAGCTCAACTGCATGGATATAACAAACCACAGGATAGCAGACAGCTCATAACTCCAACCAGTTTATACTGTTTATGGATACTATTATATTATATTATACCACATATTACATCTAACTGGTCAATTTTACCTGCCTTGTAATGTGGCCCAAAAATGTATAGTTAGTATAGAAAGTTCTTAATAGTAGTCATTTCTGATGGCCTAGGACAATGCATTCAGTTACTGCAAGCATGAACACCCTGGGTACAGCTATTCCAGTTTATTGTGTATGAATGAGCAGGAGAAAGTTTTAGACAAGTTGAGACAAGTGATTTCTGATTTAGTTTTGATTTCTCTTTGCTAATTTTGTCTTCACTGACGGCCCTGTTGCAAATCTGACTCTAAGCAACCTTTTAAAAATGTCGATAGACTTAAAGAATAAGTGGTGAAATTCTGTATTTTGCTTATTGTCAACAAACCGCATGAAAAGACTAAAACCAACAATTAATTGATCCTACTAACAAGAATTGTCTATGTATGGCTTATGTATAGTGTATTCCTCTGTGGCATTGAGCTCCATTGTTGCTCAGAAACTATTAAAACATGTTAAAAGAGCCACACCATTGCACTGGGTGACATGTCACTGTCTTGCTGCTATAAATACTCACTAGGGCACCAAATGTGTATTAATCTGCAGCTGTAAATAATCCCCAGCAAATGCACTATTTACTCCTGTTTGAGTAATATTAGCTTAAAACTACAGTGCCCATATATTTGTATTATTATTATTATTATTATTATTACTTTTTAAAAGAATGAAGTATATATTTGTGACTTGTTTTTAAAGATGTCCGTCTTCAGTAGAAATGAATGGGCTTGGGGGTTGAGAACCCCGGACAGGCTGGGGAAGTCATAAAGTGTTGAGAGACTGACTGAAGCAGAAGTTCCCACGATGTATCAAACCAAATTACCAAGTCCCACTTCCCACTGCAGATACCAACAATGTAACAATGAAAGAGCAACCTCACCTATATCCAGCCTTTGCTCTTCCTCTGGCATGTGGCACAGGAATTGGCGGCATAACGCTAACGTTACTAGTGCATGCTATGTCAGACGTCACGTCCAACCAAATTGTATTCCTAAAATACTTAAAGGATTAAAGGCAGTGTTGATAAAGATTTTAGAAAAAAAAAATTGTTTTTATTAGTTGAAATTCTCATTACATCACGACAGCAATCAATAAATCAAATGCTCTGACAAAAAAAGAGAAAGAAATCTGGTATATGTGGCCGTCACAGGACTTTAATAAACCCGTCCAATCATTTTAGTTGGGCCGAATGCCTACCTGCCTACGTGCACTCTGCCCGTGCACTCATTGCTCGTCATCCGAGTCTTCCACAAGCTGCTAGCTTGACAGCTGTGAGTAATAGTCATGTTTGCCGTTCACGTTCATTAAGATAATTGTGGGGGAATGGCTTTGGAGAGAGACCTGAATGGGCGGACTGTCATTGTTGCTGACTCGGCGACTTTCTCGCTAGATTTAGGGGCTTTTAGAGCTAGTGCTGCTAAATATTTTCATTGGAAAAGACCTGTTTTTTTTCAGTTGGATTTATAAAAATCGAGTGTACTCTTGCTAGTTTCTCAAGATCAACCACCCTGCCTATAAAAACTAATGTTAACATCATTGTAATGTGATGTGTATGTGTAATAAATAACTGTTGTCTGTAATAAAACTAAATTAAATGACAATTTTTTGGTTTTAAATTAAGGACTTGGAGTTCAACTTTAGCAAGGCTCTAGCGTACCACCAGTAGTACGTGTACAGAGATTTGGGAATCACTGGACTGAAGCATAGTTGGCTTTGCCCTTTTCATGGGATTCATTGACAATAGTGAATATAGAATATAGGCAGCCTTATATCCTTTTCAAAATACATAAATGCATGTAACACATCCTTGGATTACTCACTTTTATGTAGTACTTTGTTAGGTTATAATTGTGTTCTATCCTTTTAGGAAGCATTAGGTGATGTGGTATACTGTGGACTCCCTGAAGTTGGCCAAAGACTTGAACAATTGGGTAAGAGCCTGAAACACGCTGCACTGTTTTGAAAGTAATTCAAGCGGTGTGATAAGAAGTATTTGTCATGTTGTGTCTGTTTGTGTGTGTTTTAGAGGAGTTTGGTGCCTTGGAAAGCGTAAAGGCCGCCAGTGAACTCTACTCTCCACTGGAAGGAGAAGTGACTGAGATCAATACGGAGCTGGTAGATAACCCTGGACTTGTGAATAAAGCCTGCTATGCAGAGGGTAAGTGTCTTGCAGCCACTGTTCTTTTCTAGTCCTTTTCTAGTCCTTTTCTCCCAGTAGATTTCTTGCCAAGATAGATAACAAGTTGCCAAGTAAGGGATAGTGTCCAGCGAGCCGGTCATTGTTGTGAAATAAATCCCGACGGGGGGGTCTCTCATCACCCTGTAGGGGTTTATTTCACAACAAACACCTGCTAGCTGTACATTATCCTGCTTATTACATTGCTACTTACCTAAGGAATCAATTATTTGACAATAAAATAGTCCTCCAGAGTCTGACCTCAGAACTGCGTCCATAGCAACGGTTTGTTATAGATATGGTGCCTTCAAATGCTAAATGGACTTGTGTTTATATGAAGCTTTTCTAGTCTTCCGACCACTCAAAGCGCTCTACCCTCTGAGCCACAGCCCGAAATGGGATGGTGACGTTGTCAGAAATTTAAGTTAATTTTTCGGTGCACAATAAGTTAATATATTGTAATTTTACAATGAATAATTTCACACTTGCTAGCTTGCTAAATTGTTAGCCTCTGTGGCTTCGAGTCGCTGGCAGTAACGTTAATATTGCCGTTGCTTAACAGCGGTGTTCTCACGACTTAACCACTTCAATATCCTGTACACGACTTCCCACGTTGTAAACACAAGCTCACAAGTTTCCTTTGTAGGCACCAGTAGCAACGGTCTGCTATAAAGAAATAACAGACCGTAGAATGCCATGATTGACCAATCAGAATCGAGTATTCAACAAAGCTGTGTAATAAACCAGAATAACGTATATCACCGCTTGTTCATGATAACATTTTGATCACTTACTTTTCAGGGTGGCTAATCAAGATGACGATTGAAAAGCCGGAAGAACTCGAAGGCCTCATGGATCAAGCTGCATATGATAGATTTATTACGTCACTTGAAGAATAAATGAATGAACTCACTGTGCTGTTTTTATAATGTAATTGCAATCAAAGATTAGTAGGCAGGGTTACTAACATCTTGTGACTTTCTTTCTTATCTGTGGTATTTATTTTGATACTGGAATTGTGCTATCAAAATAATAATAGTAAAAAAAAAACTCTAACATCTTCCACTTAGGGTAGGATTTGTTTAGCTACCAGCCAACAGAAAGGGCTCTTAATCTCAAGATCTGCCAGTATACTTGTTTCTGGTGCTTTGCTCCATGTGCACAGATGTGGTAAAAGACTAGAAAGTGATTGTAAGAGCCGTGTCACATTCATTTAATAAAATCTGGTCCTTACACCCGTGTTTTTTTCACCCCTTATGTCTGTAAACTCACTAACAGCTTTAAAATTGAATGAGTGTGTTGAGATGCAGTTGGTGTCAAGATGGCACTAATTCACACAGCAACTTTAAAAAAGGCTCATGCTCAGTTTATGATGCGACATGTTGGTATCATGTTGCTGTACATGTGCTGACAGAACAAGCTGCCTCTTTGTGCTTGTTATAGTTCCACACACCTTGACCTTTGCCCTCACGTGAAGATAGGCAGAGATTGCAGTTGATCAATGATTAATGAAGCGGTGAACAAAAAACTGCACTCAGGCTGATAATGGAAAATTGAAAGCTGTAATTGGTTTTCTTGGCTAAAACTGACCAACTTAATATTGTCACAGGTGGTTAAAGTCACTGAGGACCTCTAGTTTATTCTCTCATTCAATATTCCTTTTAAATTGTATAATAAAAGTTATTTAAAATGTACATTATTACCAAATGTCCTTACTATAACTTCCTCTTAAAGAGAGGGTTTATTGTGCTGACCTGTTTGTGTCCAAGTCTCCCATTCAAAAGCTGCATATTCCTCCAAACTGGACCTTTTTTACAGTTGACCTGTCTCCACTTGATGTCCTGCTCCAAAATGATAAAACATTATGCTCTTAAAATGCATTTAACAACCATTTCTTGACATATTTCTCTAATAGTTAGATTTTTTTTGCAATTTATTTCTTTATTAGGCTTAAAAATATATTTAAATAAGACCGTATTCAGATGTATTTCAGAGAGAAGTAGTTGAAATTCAATTAAAAAAAATCTCATCAACCAAGTTCTAAAAGTAGTCCTCTTCTGCATCAGTAATATCACGGAATCATAAACTTTATTGCTACGTCTAAGGCGCAGTTTACAATCACTGCCACAAACAATGCATGAAAGCTGTCTAATTATCTTTTTGAATGTTTTTATAGTCCCTTCATTGTGTTCACAAAGCAAACACTGACTCAGCATGCAGAGAAACAAGTTCACACAAGTGCACACAGAAAAATGGCATGACATTAGACATGGGATTAGTAAGAGATAAGTTAATATTCTCATTAGAGGAGACTAATATGGCTTTTTAACACATTTTCCTCTATATGGTGCTGTGTACATTATAATTTAATGTCTATTGTCTTGAATAAAAAAACTAGTACTTACAATAATGTCCTGCACAACCCCACCCTGTGGTTATTGAGGTCTCTGATGCCACTGTACAGTATAGTTAATGTTTTTATTTCATCTGTAGGCTGTTTAATAATGGAAATACAGATGTCACAGACAGGCACAAGCAAGGACAATGATAAAAATATATATAATAGCAATCACTAGTTAAAGCCTAAAACATGAATTTATTTAATTTAATGTTAATTTGGTTCTTGTGCTCCATTGAAATCTGACTGTCAAGCGTCAGGGTATGCTGTAGGTTGCACTTAAAAAAATAATTTCCCAGGTCAATGCTGTCCAGTTCTGATTTATGCTCACATAAATGGGATGAGACCATGTTTTCTTTATTATAGTCTTTATTATATCACCTTATAGAGCAGTGTTTCTTCCACTGTCGTCCCTGCCTACAGCACATGGAGATGCAAGTCTTGTTTTCATATGAGGAGGGCAATGGTCATACGTTTCTTTTATGTTGCTGCATCATGGATGGATTATGAGACGCCGACAGGCCCCTGGTCATTAGATTTGTAAGTCCTCCCCACTCATACCTACCAGAAAACAACCACAATAACATTTAATACAAATAAATATTGAATCAGACTTATAATATTCATTTTAAATATGAAAGGACTCAGATCAGGGGCAAGAGCAAAAAAAATCAAGTCATCTCTACTGTTTACTGTAACCTTTGACTCTCCAACAAGAAATGCCAATAACATTCATTTTAAAAAGAGACCCGGTGCTCATTGTAATTATGTGACAGTTTGGTTTTATCGAGTTCATATGTGACACACGGGGGTAAATAAGACACATCACACATCGTTTATAGTCTAGTCTTTTGATTTGAATGTTTTGTATTTGGTCATTTCTTACAGCTAAACCCTGCTACCATGAAGTAATCGTCTATGTATGCTGGCTATTTTAAGAAAACATTTTGGTACTAGTAGATGTCTTTAAACTGATAATAGCCAGGACTACTGCTGACTGCTAATGAAGGGTGCTAGGCCTACATCTAGTGGCCAGTGCAAAAACTTCACCTTTAATTGTAAGCCAAACTTGTGGACACACAATTACATTATTAAGCTTTAAAAACGTTTAAATTAAAAGATTAAAACAATCACAGCATGCTTAATATAATAATACACGGGCTTTAAAGGTGTTTAATTGTAAGGCTACTAGTCCAATCTTTGGGGATGTTTATAAATCATTGGATTAATAAATGGCAACCCCATTTCTGTTTCAAAACACATCTTTAATTAACTACTACTAATACTAATATGTCTCTCTCCAGCTCACCTACTTTAATTCAGTACTATTGTCATTACTGTTTTACTCTTACTTAACATTATGCTTAACTTCATTTTATTTCCTTTTTTTAAGCTAAATATATTATTTTATTTTAAAAATTCTCTTTATTATAATTTTACTTTACTTATTTTTTTCTTTCGTGTGACCAAGACCAACATGGGGTGGGGATCATCTTTCTATGTTTTTATTTCATGTCATGGACACTCAGTTATGTTCTGCATTTGATATGATGACCTTTGCTATGTCTGCAAAAAAAACAATAAAAAAGATTAAAACAAACACAACAATAATATATTTCCAAACCTAAACGCAGCCCCATTAACTTCTGTGGTATTGGTATTATTTGCAGATCAACAGAAAATAAATAATTTTAGGCAAATTCATAATATCATGTATTGTTCTGATACATAAGCATGTTGGATTTCCCTGCATAACAACAAAAATGATTAAAGTATGAGGAATCCAATACTGAAAAAGGATTTGTGAAATTTTCTCTAAAATATTGACAATATGCTATTTTTTTGCCATGCGTTTATATTTTTCTGTATCTTCATCATCATGGATCACGCGTAAAATTATTATTATTATTAATGTATGATTCATGTATGAGTGTTCACAGAATCACCACTATTAATTTCTCTGTTTTGTAGCATACAGACATGTCAAATGTTGTCATTTTGTCCCCTAAAATGTCCCCATAAATTGGTCAGATTAACCTTAAGTTTTTTTTGTTGCTGCAAACAGACTTTCAAAGTGTTCAAATCTCACATTTTCCATGATGGAAGTTAGTTGTGTCGCTTTCGTCAGTCTCTGTGAGTCTCGGTGAGTCTCTGGTCCTTGTCAGGATGGAAGAAATCCTCAGTTGAATCATTAATTTCCAAGAGATCGTGGAGTGAAACTTGTGAGCAAACTTTTCTGGACCGCTAGAGGTTTTGTTTATGTTAAAATAATGCTGTTTTATAAATGATGCACCTGGGGAGAAACCATGGCAACCATGAAATCCCATAGCAACCATGGAATCTTTACGTTATTTTTATACGCACGTGTTTTTACAATCACGTATCACCTCTGTGATCTAAAGTTGCAGCTAAAGGCCTGAGATAAAGTCCATATCTAACTACTGTATGAATCTCAGAGGTGCCAACATGTAGAATATGTGTGCCCAATATGTGCGTCTCCACATTGAAAGAGGCGCTGTGCACACTTTACGCACGTGGCACAGCATTTTAAACTTTATTAATGAGGCCTATGTAATGTAAAACTAAGCTCTACTGTTCCAACATCAGCAACACCTCCGTGGAGATCTATTCTGCCATCCACAGATACCAGTCTGCAGCTAAAATTAAGAGACAAACCCAAGCTGGTGCCAAAGGGAGCAATAGTACAAAACCATATTGACCGACACCAACACAAGCTGTTCATGTTTACAGATGGTTCCAGAGACCGGACATACAAATACCGTTAAGTAAAGCAGAGGTTAAAACTACCGTAAAGGACTAGATGCACAAAACCTGGCAAGTATATTGGGACTTTAGTGACACGGGGAGACATCTGTACAGCATTCAGAAACATGTAGGAGCTGGTGGAATACGAGGCGGGTGCCCTACGTCATTACCCGTCTGAGAATAGGACATACAGGATTAAACCAAACACTGCATAGAATAGGCAAGCACCCAGCTGGACAATACACACTGTAATAAACCGGAAACTGTCAAGCATGTTCGTATAGAGTGCAACAGGTATGACGAAGAAAGAAGGGAATCAATATCTTAAAGGTTTAAATGATGGAAATATTACATTGGAGAATCTGCTAGGAAAGGCATCTAAGAAATAACACAATCTTTTAATTAATTGTTTAAGAGCAAAAGGAATAAAGATTATTTATTTATTTATTTATTCTCTCTATAATAACAATAAAAATAATAATAATAATGTTCAATTCAATTCAATTCATCTTTATTGACAGACTCGAAGTCCATTACAAAACTTACAATGTTGTTATGATTATTATTATTATGATTATGATTATGATTATGATTATGATTATTATGATTATTATTATTATTATTTAAAACAAAATTTAAACAGAGTTTATTTCTGAATTTTGTTAATACAACTCTGACAATCCACTGCACAAACATGTTTGGACTGATAGATATCCCACCCACCCCCCACCCATGACAATACCCAGAGGACACTAAAAAAAAACAAGTGTACAAAAATAAATATAAATAAATAAATAAAAACACACAAATATACAAATGAAATAAAATAGTCATAGTAAAAAAAAAGAAAAAAAAAGAAAAGATAAATGGATTCAATAAAATAAAAATAAAATAAATAAACATAAATAATGATAAATTGTGAGAGGTCTAGGACAGTACACCCTATCAGCGAGGGCACTAACATGCATAAAACAAGCACAGGAGTTAAGCTGAAGAGTTGAACACAAAGACAAATCACGGTTCCTTCCAGTGTTTCGTTTGAATGATATCCTGCCAATCTACTGCTCCCCACTCCAGCAGGGCTGAAGTCATGTTTTTCTAATTATTAAGATAAGATAAGATAAGATATTCCTTTATTAGTCCAACAGTGGGGAAATTTGCAGTGTACAGCAGCAAAGGGGATAGTGCAAAAAACAAGATGCATCAGATAACACAGTAAAAAAAGAGCTAAACAAAGTGTAACAAAATATGAACCATTTAAATAGAAGGAAGTATAAAAATAGGAGCAGTGGGAAGTGGGAAATGATATTGCACAGTATGATAATAATAACAATAATATTAATAATAATGTTCAATTCAATTCAATTCATCTTTATTGACAGAATCGAAGTCCATTAAAAACATACAATGTTATTATTATTATTATTATTATGAATATTATTATGCATATTAGTATGATTATTATTATGATTATGATTATTATATTATTATTATAATTATAATTATAATTATAATTATAATTATTATTATTACTATTATTATTATTATTATTATCATTGTTATTATTATTATTATTATTATAATTATTATTATTATGATTATTATTATTATTATGATTATGATTATGAATATGAATATGAATATGAATATTATTATTATTATTATTATTATTATTATTATTAATATTATGATTATGATTATTATTATTATTATTTCATGTATGTGTATCATCCTGCCAGCCTGCTGCTCCTCCCTCCAGCAGTAGGTGGCGGTAGAAGAAGAAGACGCTGTTCACCCATTGGCTGGCTGGTTGACACATATCCCACAATGCACCGCGGTACAACTTCCTTTTTCCTTTCGGCCATTTTCCTCCCTAGCAGGTATGACATTACATCTCCTCACACTGAAACACAATCTGCTTTAATCCTCCTCATTTCATCTGTACTTCTGTATTACACTTATAACCTGTAATAGGGTGTGTTGTCACCTTTAAAATAAGGTGATTATTGTAAGTGTATGTAGTTAAATCGCTGCAGAACATGTGTATTTGTAGTGATCGGTCTGGTGCTGTTAGTGACTGTTAGCATGACTTCAGAGGACAACGTTTACCTCCACGTGTTCATAATGCTCCTCTAAATATACAATATGAGCATACGTAACTAATGCCGACATGGTAAGGACACATTATTATGAGGTTTAACAGCCTTTCACAGGAATGGTCCATCACAACAGGCAGTAACCTGGTCAGCCTGTTAGCTTAGCCTCTCCCTGCTCATGGTGTGTCAGTCTGCTCATGTCTCATGTCCGTGTGTCCTGCTCTGTCTCATGTCTCATGTCCGTGTGTCCTGCTCTGTCTCATGTCTCATGTCCGTGTGTCCTGCTCTGTCTCAGGGAAGAAGAAGTAAGCAGCCATGGCCCCCAGCAGGAATGGTATGCTCCTGAACCCTCACTTCCACAAGGACTGGCAGAAAAGAGTCCGCACCTGGTTCAACCAGCCAGCCAGGAAGATCCGCAGGTGAGAACCAGCTCGTGCTCCATGTAGAGATGCTCCCAGTAGAGATGCTGCATGTAGAGATGCTGCATGTAGAGATGCTCCATGTAGAGATGCTCCCAGTAGAGATGCTGCATGTAGACACTAACACACCAACACACTGACCATAACCTGGTATTCATTCATTCATTCATACTCGCTGTGCAATAACATTTTCCACTTGTACAATTTTGTTAATAGTCTGTTTATTGTCAATACTGTATATACTGCTCCTATTTTTATACTTCCTTCTATTTAAGTGGTTCATATTTTATTACACTTTGTTTAGCTCTTTGTTTTACTGTGTTTAGCTGATGCATCTTGTTTTTTGCACTCCCCTTTGCTGCAAATTTCCCCACTGTGGGACTAATATAGGAATATCTTATCTAACTTGAGCCAACCAGTCGCATCTTGTTAGCAATAAGAAATTAAACGGGACATCATCACATACTGCTCCAATCAAATGGCAGCTGCATCAGTATTATGTGTTTATATTATCTTGAATGTGAACTATAAATATGAAATAGTGGTTGCATGAGTTGTAATAGTCAAAAACCAGACGCATGTTTGAAGTTAAGGCAAACAGTATTTATTGTCTGGGAACACATCAGGGCTCTGATTGATATTTTGGGGTCATTGGACTAACTTAAATTGAACATCATGGGAGTTTCGATGGACATATCAGGGCTCCTTTGATTTATTGAGGGTGGGATGTCTGTAAATGGACATGATTTTGATCGATCAAGTCCAGGACTAATGTGCAGTGTGGTTGAAGTATATGATTTGCACCTTGCATCCTTTTTCCCCCCACCACAAGAACGCAATAATTGATGTTACACACAAAGTTATAGTCCGCCCTAAAAGTGCTGTACAAAAGTAATACAATTATTTCTATTCTATTGCCATATTTTACTGAAATTGCCTGCGTTGAACAATACAATATTATAAATATAAATGTTTTCAGTCCAAAATGGCAACAAGCAGGTGTTGTAAAAAAAGAAAACACATGAGTTTTGTCTCTTTGCTTCTGAGTCTTTGACTGTAGTTTTGACTAAGATATGCTTTTTCTTTAGGCGAAAGGTTCGCCAGGCTAAGGCCCGTGTCATTGCTCCCCGTCCTGTCGCTGGACCATTAAGGCCACAGGTCAGGTGTCCCACAATCAGGTACCACACCAAGGTTCGTTCCGGACGTGGCTTCACTCTGGAGGAACTCAAGGTAATACTTTCTAGTTATGTTAATGGATGTTTTACATGCAGGAATAATTAATCAGCAATGTCAATCTTAAATCTGTCCCCAAAAATTGGGCAGTTTGAAACAGATTTAAAGAATTTAATCCTCCAAAAAGGAAAAAAGCAGTAACGCAACTGATTGAAGGTGTCGGTTGATTGTGTAGTCGGATAGAAACTTGTTTGTATGCCAGCATGAAAAACTTTAAACCTATTGTATCAAGGTGACTTCCCCCTCAGAAATGCTATTGACAACTACTGTGGATGCACAACAAAGCAAACTCAACCTTTCTGTGATGAATCATGCATCCCACCCAACTCAAAAAACTCAATAGCTGTAGAAGAACAAAAAGTGCTGCTCAAAAACTGTCTGTTCTTGCCAAACTGTACCTCTCCTTTCCTCCCCTGTACTTGCCTGCTGTGGGAGGAAGGCTAAATGACTGTATATGTACATGAGCACCCCAGAACATGTGGACTTGTTTGTTATTTTCCTTCACAAGAAGTAGGCTGGAACATGAACAATAGTGAGTGTTTTTATTGATAAATCTACTCCGTACAGTCTGCGGTGTGTATATATGTAGTACTAATTGCTTTTCTGTCAGAACTCATCTTCATGAATAAGAACGCTTTTATTTCAATTAGGGCTACAGCAATCTTATTTTAGTAATCGAGTATTCTTCCGATTATTTCATCGATTAATGAAATAATCAGATAAAAAAATACTTTTACTTTACTATTGAGCAATAGAAGGTATACAAAATAAGACTGGTCTCTTAAAATGGACAACTAATTAATTTTCTTGTCAGAAAATTTTTTATTTTTATTGTATACAATATCTTTCAAAACTAAACCCATTTAGTGCATTTAAGTGTCACATTACATTCTGGGTTTTAAATATAACATTTTCTGAAATGCAAACAAATAAATTAAATGAAGCTTTGATACAAAGAATTTGCATCAATTATTTTTAGTAATTGAATTACATGAGGAATCATTTCAGCCCTTATTTCAACCCCTAATTCTATATGTTGTAGAGGGAAACGAATGCCTATGATGTAGTGAAAGCACAAGTCACATCCTGGAGTTTGATCCTCCACATCAGCCAAAGTGTTTGAGCAAACATTACACCAATTTCCTGTAAATTTAAAATGGGCACACAAGATATTTCTGGCCACTAAAAGACTGGGAGAGAGTGGAGAGCGCTGTGCCCCAGTGTATTAGGTTAAAGTGTTGATTCATTTTTAATGGGGTGAAATTGAGTACATTTGTCATAAATATTTCAGTATATGCAAATAAAGTTTGCCCTTGTTAATGCTATATTATGTTATAAGATACATAATCACTATTCTTACAGACTTCAAACAGTCAGGCTCAAATTTCGCAGGTGAAGCTCCAGCTCATGTAACTAGAATATAGCACAAAGTACCTGGGCTAGCATGTCATCATTGGCAGACGATGTTTAGAAATATATTATAACCATTTTATGTGTTTGACAGCAGTCAGATGATGACAAATCTCCGGAATCTCTGTATTTACTTGATGAATACCTTGAACCTT
This sequence comes from Sebastes fasciatus, assembly GCF_043250625.1. Lineage (NCBI taxonomy): Eukaryota > Metazoa > Chordata > Actinopteri > Perciformes > Sebastidae > Sebastes > Sebastes fasciatus. Next base: position 29,029,766 of record NC_133796.1, read on the forward strand.
TTATCTGATGACTGCTTTTTCTTACTCAAAATGGAAAATAAAATTGAATGTCACAAATTGGGACATCAGGATCTTCTGTTTAACTCTTATCATGCTGTGTTCCTCCCTACAGGCAGCTGGTATCCACAAAAAGACAGCCCGCACCATCGGCATCGCAGTTGACTCTCGCCGTCGCAACAGATCCACAGAATCTCTTCAGGCCAACGTGCAGCGTCTGAAGGAGTACCGCTCCAAGCTCATCCTGTTCCCCAGGAAGGCGTCTGCTCCCAAGAAGGGAGACAGCACTGTGAGTTTCTTCTTGTTGTTGCATAAAGACTTAAAAACAACTTCACATCCAATCTGTTAAGCATGTGGCAGACTGTAGTAGTGGTTGTTAATTAACTGTTCTATGTTCTGATTGTTTGGCTCATTTTCCTGAGAAAAACAAGTGTTAAAACATTCATCAAAGGCATGTGGTCTGTAAGAATGGGTCATCGCTTAAAATTGAAAGTAACAATTTGAGAGCCCTCTCTAGTGTTTGTGTTTACTATTGCTCAAAGAAAAAAACAGCTTTTACGACTAATGTATAAAAACCAAAAGAACCCTGTCTAAAATTTGAATTTATTACTCATGCATTTTGTAAGCGTAGGGATTTGTCTTTGAGGGAGCTCAAAGATTTAGCCCCAACCTGTGTATCCTTGTATTTGAACTTCTTATATGCCTCCGCGGCCCGCGCTGGTGACAGCTGTGGCCGGAGGGATTATGTGTTCAGGTTGTCCGTCCGTCCTTACCCATTCTCATGAACGCAATATCTCAGCAACACCTTGAGGGAATTTCTTCAAATTTGTCACAACCATCCTCTTTGACTCAAAGATGAATCGATTAGATTTTGGTGGGCAAACGTCACTGTGACCTCACAAAACATGTTTTTGGCCATAACTCAAGAATTCATATGCCAATTATGATAATTTCACACACACGTCTAACAAGATCAAATGATTACGTGTTGACATTTTGGACTGACACGGATGTAAACTGCAGCTTGAGGTGGTAATCTAGTTCTAAATGTAATGCAGTGATTACAGTTTATCTCTGCAGGACACAGTTTATTGAGCTAAAGTCTTTGACTGCTGCACACCTTCAATGAAGGATCATAATTTGCATTCTTCAATGCCATTTTATTAGTTTATTAGATTGGTTGTGTATTTGATTGCATGGGATTTTAGTTTTTTGAGATTATCCAGCTGATGAAACATCACGGAGGACCTGTAATGTTACAGAATCTTCCACTGTATGGTCAGAACAACAATGGTGGCTGAGAGCCAAAAACTGCTCACCGCCTCACTTGTCAGTGCACCCTTACTTATAAAAATCAGATTCCTGTACACCCCTTAATTGATTCTATACTCTTTAAGATTTAATATAGAAGTACACATTTTCCGCCTTTTGATTTGAGTAATGTCATAACACTCAAACGCTGGTGATGGCTAGATGTTTGTCTGCCTTATAGCAGGCCTTACTGAGCTACATGGATGTTTGTTGTTGCCTTGAAGAAATAACTTTTGGTAATGTTTTCAGGAGGAGGAGCTCAAGATGGCCACTCAGCTCGCTGGTCCAGTCATGCCCATCAAAACGGTAAGTTTTAATTCCTTAAAGATTCCTCTAGCACCCAACACATCCATATCCAAGAGTGTTACGATGGATTACAATGAGATCACTGGAAATGAACGTGATTAGTTTAAAGTGGAAAATAAGCCTGAATCTTATTTATAATTGCGCAGCAGCTAACATTGAACTGGCTGGATTTGCCATTCATATGATTTTCTTTTTGTTTGTTTTGCATCTCAGCAGTCAGATGATGATAAATCTCCGGAATCTCTGTATTTCTTTGATGAAACATTTGAACCACTTTTCTGATGACTGCTTTTTGAAATTAAGCTGGAAAAGCAAATTGGTTTTCCCAAAATATTGGTGCCATAAAATAAGGCTTCTGTTTGCATCAGTCAACGTTAAATTGGCTGGATTTTGTCTTTGGCAGACATAAGAGACAATGTGTGTAAAATGACGGACGTGGTTACGATTCTTTTTCTTCTCTCCCAGGCGCACAAGAAGGAGAAGGCTCGGGTTATCTCTGAGGATGAGAAGAACTTCAAGGCCTTCGCCAGTCTGCGTATGGCACGCGCCAACGCTCGTCTCTTCGGCATCCGTGCCAAGAGAGCCAAGGAGGCTGCCGAGCAGGACGTTGAAAAGAAGAAGTGATAATGGTCACTATGGAACTTTGCAAAATAAAGAGTTAAAAAAGATCAAAGTGAGTGTCATGATTTATGATCTTGAGTGTTCATGGTGAAGTCCTAGGTTAGGGCAGTGGTTCCCAAAGTACAATTTCTATAAGTACCACAATGACAGATTGTATGACTATTTTGTTCATGAGTTTCATACACTTTCTGTGATAAAATATCTAGAAGCAAAAATCTAATCAGATGGGGGACCCTGGGATAAAATCTTATTCAATTGAGGACTGGTCCAATATGTCAGTTTAAGGGTCCTTGATGTGAACAAGTTTGGGAATCACTGGACTTGATGGAATAGAACCACTCAGCAGAGAGAAGGGAAAAGACACGGGGTTTTGTAAGTACTGTACTGCCGTTTACAGAGTGTCAATTTCATAACTTTGGTCATTTTTACAGGTATAAACAGGCAAGATGTAATATATAGATGGTATTATTATGTTGAAACAACTGTTGGGTTCAGTCGGACTGCAGTAATGTATTTGGAATATATAAAAAGTTTTTCAACCACAACATTTTTACTTTGGGACCAAAAGAGAAAAACAAAATCAACGGCAGATGTTAATGAAAAAACGGACTAAAAAAAAAATCAGATCTAAGCCTTGTATGATTATACCTTTGCCATAACAAACCTTTGGATTTGTAGTAGGAAAAGTACAGGTGTTAAATAATGACCGTAACGATGGCGCCGTCATTTTCAAGTGTCTCAGTGAGACATGACAGTGAGCCAGCATGCACAATACCAGCACCCTGAAACTGAAGCAGCTCATTGTTAATTTTAGTATTTACACCTGTGCTTTTCCTGCAGTGACACATCACACTATCTTCTGTTAAGGCCCATATAGTGCATGATCAAATCGTATTTTGCAGAAGTTTCAGTTGAAGATTTGAGTGATGAACAGCGTGAAATTGGAGCAGTCGGCAATACAAAATCTGAAAAATTGTTTCCAATTCACTATTTACAAATTTATCTGATTATAAATTGACATCATTCTGAAGTGTGCAAGCTATGAACTAAAATGTAAAATTAAGCTCACGTTTGCATCAGTAGGTGGCACTAGAGGCACAACATGTAGCTCATTAATGGAGACATAAAAGCATTTAAGAGCAGTGTTTGTTGAACTGAGGAACTGTAAATCCATTATTTTTTTAAATAGCTGGATTTTTTGAAAGCCGGTTATTAACCTGATGTGACAGTGTAATTGCTGTACAATTTAACACTGTATTACCAGATTAATTTTGTCAGTAACTCAAAAGTTAGAAGAAAGCATGTGACAGAAACTGATGCACGTTCATTGAAACAGTAAAGAGTAACTAAATCCCTTTTTACAGTCAGGTCAGAAATCCAGTCTTGACCAGTTGAAGAGTCTAAATTAGGCAGAGCCTCTTAAACTTGACAGACAATTAATAATGTTAAAGGTACTGTACATTATCTACAGCATGTTAATGCACAGGTGATAGAAGTGGAGGTCAACGACAGCCACCGAGGCAGAGGAAGGTCAGAAGAGGTGGAGAGCGAGAAAAAAAAAACTCATCCCAGTGGGACAATTTAACACTTGAATGTTAATTTTAATACAGAAGGTTATGTGCTGGAAGTCATGAACCGAAACAGACTGTTAATATGAGACATTGCCATGACAACAGAGACTCTGGAAATTTCTAAACTGTGTTCATGTTGGGTGTGCCTGATCAGTGAATAAATAAAAAGTTAATAAAAAAAGTACAGAGAAACTAATTCTCAATGCATTCGAAAATGTCCACTTCGATAATGATGCAAGTCGAGCATGTCAACATACTCTGAAGACTGGAAGAATCAGGATGGGGTGAGACTGAATGTCCTTGTCTGTGTCTCCTTTAGTGTTCTAGCTGTCTGAACGCATATAAATAATTCAGTTAATGAAGATGAGTGGACAGTCGAGACATTTTGGACCAGGGGGGGTGATTGATGCGGCTGAAATGGAAACTCAAATGGATGGTCTTATTTATCCTGAAGATAGCAAAATAATCTGTTTACCTAAACACATGTGTAACAGGACACTATGGATCCAGAGAACCGTTTCCTCCAACCACCTTTCCTAAATGTGTTACCAGTGTTTAAACTCCCACATTTCATTATTCGCCAGTGGTGTGAATTGCATTTATCCTATGATAAACTATACATAAAATTTGACCAAGATGTGATGTAAATGTCTTAATTAGGTCTGTCAATCGGTTAAAATATGTAATCACCATTAATCGTGCGATTGTCCATAGTTAATCGTGATTAATCACAATTAATCGCACATTTTTGATCTGTTCAAAATGTACCTTAAAGGGAGATTTTGTCAAGTATTTAATACTCTTATCAACATGGGAGTGGACAAATATGCTTGCTTTATGCAAATGTATGTATATATTTATTATTTGAAATCAATTAACAACACAAAACAATGACAAATATTGTCCAGAAACCCTCACAGGTACTGCATTTAGCATAAAAAATGCTCAAATCATAACATGGCAAACTGCAGCCCAACAGGCAACAACAGCTGTCAGTGTGTCAGTGTGCTGACTTGACTATGACTTGCCCCAAACTGCATGTGATTATCATAAAGAGGGCATGTCTGTAAAGGGGAGACTCGTGGGTACCCATAGAACCCATTTTCATTCACATATCTGGAGGTCAAAGGTCAAGGGACCCCTTTGAAAATCCCTGTGACAGTTTTTCCTCGCCAAAATGTAACGTAAGTTTGGAGCGTTATTTAACCTCCATCGCAACAAGCTAGTATGACATTAGGATTTCTTAGGTTTTCTAGTTTCATATGATACCAGTATCTTCGCTCTAGCTTTAAAACTGAGCCCACTACAACCTAAAAATCACAAGTTGTTAACACGTTACAACAGCACTAATTTCAATTCTTTAGTTTTGATAAGAAGAAACAGGATGACGAGAGGGTTATGTTAGTCAATGTATATGATAAAAGTCTGACTCAGATGCTGAAATGATTAATTAATCGAGGAGTCTATTGACAGAAAATGAATGTGCTACAAATCTGATAATTGATTATTTAAGTCTTTTATCAAAACCTAAACGACCGCTGGTTAATGCTTCTCAGATATCCCACTATCCAACTGAAATCAATGAAGTGAGCAGTATCAGCTTCACCTCTATGATGCAATGCATATCACGTTTACTCTTTAAAAAGGGAACGGAGCTCTTTGTGTTTGTAGGTCAGTAAGGCAAATATAATGACGACGGGGATAACATTTCTGTTCAATGAGCTGTTACTTTGAAGTAGTGCCTGCCTGCTGAAACACAAGCTCAGTGATTGATCTCCATTTGCAGGGAAGCTGCTATCACCAAGAAGAAAGACTTTACAATCAATAGTGTCTTTTTCCCAAAAGAAACCCCTACCTATGTACAAAAATACCCATACTCCAGGGAGCTGCTGGTGGAAAACTGTGGATGACGTTACACAAACACACCGGAGCGACTGAAAATATGAGGCCACGTTAAAAGAGATCTTCCTATGTGGGTTATTGTACACGCCATGTGGTCGGTGACTGGGGAGAAGCAGCGGGGGGAATCTGAATAGATAATCCATGTGTAAACGCAGGGAACGTCCTGTGAGGTGCTGAACCAACAGCAGCAGCAGCAGATGGCCGCTGTTCGGAGCTGTGGCGTAACAGGGCTCAGGTGTGTGCCCCAAAGCAGACGCTTCCTACTGACTCTGAATATGGAGGAAGAGGAGGCAGGGGGGTTGGAAAAAAAAAAAAACTGCAGGAAATAACATGACTTTAGGTGATGGCCATGTCAGACAGCAGCCAGCTTCCTTGTTAAACAGTGTGTGCAGAAAGAGTTTCACTCATAATATCAACCTGTAGGGGAAATTAGTGTGTCATTCGGTGTGTATGGTTATCAGTTTAACAGAGCAGATAATTAAAAAAGCAGGGAGCCAAATTCTTTATTTTTCAAGCTTTTTGGAATAATGTGATTGACCTGCCCGTCTGCACATAACATCATTTTACCAGCTGAAAGCTTCTGAGTGGCTCAGTACCAAAGAATCAGCGGTGTCCTCTTGAAATCAGAGACAGTCGTTGCCTAATTCTGCAAAGCTCTAATGAAAAAAACATGTCCTTTTTTGTCTGAAGGACACTTGAGAATCATGAAATTTGAAAGCCTTCAGGGATAAAATGCCACAACACCTGAAGCCTACACATTTCTATTATCATTAAGTGCACTGTAACCACCACCCAGGTGCTTTTAAACAATCAAACAAAAGCTTTTTATTTTGCACTTTATTTTGATGAACCGAAATCCCCCCCAACCCCAAGTAATTTTAACTATTTATTTTGCTGCTTTGTCTTTACGTGGCCTTCGGTTAACTCTGTTTATGCAGAAACGACGGGGCTGCTGCTGTTTTGTCAGGGCAATCTGAAAATCTATAAACGTTATGCAATGTCTGGAAATACATTCATGAAATAATACATTTGTGGGTGGACTGGGAGAAGGTTGAAGCATAAACGTTTTGTATAGAAACAATACGTTATATAACATACATTGCTGTAGAAAAAACAAAACTACACTATAAATCAGCTCACGGTTATGTTAATGTGGGTGACATTAGACTTGACTATATGCATGTACAGTATACATGTGGGTGTATGTGTGTGTGCATTAAGAGAGCAGCGAGTCGAGCTCCCACATGGAGGTTTGATTGTGATGCTGCTGCTGCTGCTGGACAGACTTCCTGTTGTTTTGCTGTGAAATGTCTCACATTTGCATCCCTGGTATTCGATTTATCACTTAGTTGAGACAAAACCTGCCAGGACCAGTTGATTTAAACATGAATTGCCTTCTTTTTCTGAGTGCAAATTGACAAACTATAGATCCTAGGGAGGAAACATCTGGTTTCACTTTTTTATGTTGGAGCCCATACATCTCATTTTAGATTGTGGAACATCTGTCTTTATAGTGTCCAATGCTCACCTACTGTCTGCATGCAGAACTGTGCCTTGTATGCAATATGTAAACATTAACATAATTCTAATTAGAGATGCTAACACATAGTGTGACACACTCATTGCAGTATAGGCTGAAGCTGGAGAAAAAATTAGATTGATACATCTTTCTAAAAGCCCTCTATTGAGCCTGCAGAGGATTATCAGTGCAACCAGATTAACTTCAACTCAAAGTAAGTGTGAGAGATATTTCATGTCTTACCCTTCGATTTAATTATTTGGTAACATTTTACAGAAAAGTGTGAGTAGTTACCAGGGAACAAATAAGGAACAAACTGCTAGTGAACCATTAGTTAATGAGTATAACTCCTGATCAAATTGTATAGAGTAGCTAATGATTAGTTAATTGAGAAACGAGTGAGAAACAGATAAGGAATGACTTGATTATTTATTATTGATTAATAAATACTTCTCTAATAATTCCTAATGGAGGACTATATAGCAGATAATGATGAGTTACTATTCGATTAAAATATTTAATAGCGATTAATCGCATCATTGTCCATGATTAATTATGATTAATCACACATTTTTTTATCTGTTCAAAATGTATCTTAAAGGGAGATTTGTCAAGTACAAATATTGTGCAGAAACCCTCACAAGTACTGCATTTAGCATAAAAAATATGCTCAAATCATAACATGGTAAACTGCAGCCCAACAGGCAACAACAGCTGTCAGTGTGTCAGTGTGCTGACTTGACTATGACTTGCCCCAAACTGCATGTGATTATCATAAAGTGGGCATGTCTGTAAAGGGGAGACTCGTGGGTACCCATAGAACCCATTTTTATTCACATATCTTGAGGTCAGAGGTCAAGGGACCCCTTTGAAAATGGCCATGTCAGTTTTTTCCTCGCCAACATTTAGCGTAAGTTTGGAACGTTATTTAGTCTCCTTTGCAACAAGCTAGTATGACATGGTTGGTACCAATGGATTCCTTACGCTTTCTAGTTTCATATGATATCAGTATCTTTACTAAAACTGAGCCCGCTACAACCTAAAAACCACAAGTTGCGTTAATGCGTTAAATAATTAGTGGCGTTAAAACGAATTAGCATTTATCGCATTAACTTTGACTAATCCTAGTTCATGAATATCATGAAAGTGGTCGGATTCACAATGTGGCACATTTTTTTGTGTACAGTATTGTCAAGTGTTACCAATCATTTATTCATATAATTTATATCTCATCTTTTAGCCAATAACATGCATATTTTACGCACATCATTTCAGGCTTTCATGCTGATCTGTGAAAACTGCTGCCAGATGTACTCCTAATCAATAATACATCTACTATAGTTTGGTGTCCTGTTTTTTAAGGCTCTGTCTGTTTTGAATTGAACTCCCAATAATCGAGTCCCAGCAGCCAGAGACCCATCATCATCATCATCATCCTGACATCAGCAGCTGGACTCTCCTCCACTCCCATCTCTCTGAACGAGCCTAGTAGTCTACTCCCTCCTCAGCAGTCTGACCAATGAGTTTCAGCGGAGAGGAAAAAAACACCCCGAATCAAGCAGTGTGTTATGGGAGAGGATTAAAACAAGCGTGTTTAAGAGTAAAGAACAACGACAGGTAGGAAGTGAGTTTCTCGCTTTTAACTTCTTGCTTCTGGAGGAGGATTACGAGCGGTTTATTGCTTGTTTTTTATTATTATTATTCATCCATCAACTGTTTATGTTTTCTTATTGGAAGTGAGTACGATATGTTATCAAAGTGTTCATTCTTAGTACGACGCTTTGCTTTGCTTATAAACCAGATCGTCTTTTTGATCGTTAACTGTGTTTTCATGGATTCCAGATGTTGATTTGCTGTGATGAATTATTAAGAATGAGCGTTTCCTGGATCGCCTTCAGTGTTAAGTAGTTGGATTGAATCGGTAGCGGACGTGTTGCTTTACCAATAACTTTTGCTTTTGGTTCATATATTATTATTATTATTATTATTATTATAGCTTCTGAATCGGATTGTATTCCGAGCTTTATTGAGTTAAGTTTGAGATGGATGCTTTTGGGGTAACATCTGGTTTCCAGACGCACATCTGGCAAACACAAACAAAACACGGGCGCTGTCCCTGGTGCTGAAAGACAAAACGTACACTTGTTCCGTTTGTCTCCTCACAGTGAAGGATGCTGGTAGAGAGATTCAACCTCCACGCCCTCAGACTTTAAAGCAGTGTCAGTCAGACTCCCTTATTTTGCTCAAGGACACTTCAGCAGAGGCGGATGCTTGCCACATTAAACAAAGTCCCTTTTCTTAGTTATCCTCTCTCAGCCATGTGTCTGCTGGATTCCTGATTTTATCTGCCACTTTCACTTTTTTATCCATTGTTGAATAAGGAAAAAACATTTTTCTACTAAAATTGTATGCTATCATGTTTAGAACAGGAAAAAAGGATAAAAAAAAATGCAGAAAATGATAATATCAAGTATGTCTTTGCATATATTGTTGTTGTAATTCTGAGTGACACCCTCCTTCTTTTTCATACAAGAGCAGCCATGTGTCTACTGGATTCCTGATTTGATCTGCCACTTTCACTTGTTTACCCATTGTTGAATAAGGAAAACACATTTTTCTACTAAAATTGTATGCTATCTCATGTTTAGAACAGGAAAAAAGGATGAAAATGCCGAAAATGATAATATCAAGTATGTCTTTGTATATATTTTTGTTGTAATTCTGAGTGACGCCCTCCTTCTTTGTCATACAAGAGCATTTAAAAAAAGAGAAAGCACCATATTTGACAAATCAAATGAATCTTTTCCAGGGATCTGATCTAGGCTCCTGAAAGCACAACCGGGCCACCTTCATGTTCTGCCTCTCGTCATTACCGAGGTGAGATGATACTCCTCACGAGGGGATAGCTCTGACAGGCAGTGATAACAGATTGGGTTTGCTTTGCACCCCCCTCTCCTGGGACTCAATGGGAATCTCTGTTCTTTTTTTTTTTATGACATCTGTACCAAGTCTCCTGTGAGCGTGCCACGTCTTTACTGAGATCCCTCGACCCCACCGCTACGTTTGCCCCCATCCCTCGGAGCTACCCCGTCGTACTGCTTCGCTGGTTGGCAGCTCCTCCTCTCGCCCTGAGCCAGGATGAATGATGTTCAGGAGGCCACCTCCCCTGCGACCAGCCTCAGTGGTCCGGCTACCTGCGTCTCCAAAGTAGAGCTGCGCGTGTCCTGCAAAGCCCTGCTGGACCGAGACACCCTGAATAAGTCGGACCCATGTGTCATACTCATGGTGCAGACCAACGGACAGTGGACAGAGGTAAGCACCCACACCCTTCCCTTTTTTTTTTTCATCAATCAGATAAATATACAGTTTGACCCTTTGGAGAACCTGATATCTCCTCAACCACTCAATTATATAGGCAGCAGTATGTAGCTTTTAAAAATTAATCCCCCATCTTTTATTAATCTCCCTATGTCATTAACCACATTATTTAATGTGTAATGAATCACACATTCCTCGAGTTCGAATTATTCAAATTAAAGTGCCTTGAGGGGATCAGAGCAACATGTTTTCTTAATGCTTACACAGACAGATGTGTTATACAGAACAGACACTGGGGAAATTGGCCCTCCGTTGTCCACTATCACAAATCTGGAAAAAACCCAGATTTTATGATGAAGCAGTCCCACTCCAGTTATTCCCTTAAACCTGTGTTGTCGTATACAAGATCGACCAGGGAGATAAATCTGTTAATGGTTTGCTGAACTCGGCAGCTGTTTGTCACTCTTTGGAAAAAGATCAGGGCTTACACAACAGCTGGCTGATTCGGAATTAAAAAATGTCAAATGCAGAGCACATTTTTGCAGATAAGGAGTGAACATTGTCTGTCTCCTCATTTCCCTAATTTACAACAGATTGCACTGTGTATATATTCCACTGGTCTACTTGTGTGGACAAACAGTGGGTTGGTAATAAGCAGTGTGTCGAGGTGTGTTTCAGCTGAAAATGTTTACTTTCTTGGATTGGTCCCAAGCTGACTTGGAGCGTAGGCGTAGCCGATCTCTCATTTCCCTGTTAATTAAGTCATTTAGTTCATGAGGGAAAGCCAAAGCACAGGTCTCCATTAAGTAGAGGAAGTGTTAAAACGTGGCAGAGGATGTCTAATTATATAGATTTTTTTTCCCCCCACTCCAAACGCTATCTTTTAAGGGAAATAATAATACATAATTATTAAGTGTAACTCTGCCACACGGGGGCCATTAATTGAAGATGCTCTCTGTAACATTTGGGCTGTATGAATATTGGAAGCCTCGAGAAATAATTGTGATGAAACGAAAACACTCGGCTGAGTGAGTTGAGCTCACAGTTATGGATTTTTCTTGGTTGTAATTTGATAGGAGGTTGTTTTCATGAGATGACTGACCTGGGTTCATTGTAGCATGCATGAATGGCTATTTTTAGCTCCACCAACTGAAGCAAATTCATATGATCTATCTATCTATCTATCTATCTATCTATCTATCTATCTATCTATCTATCTGTCTGTCTGTCTGTCTGTCTGTCTGTCTGTCTGTCTGTCTGTCTGTCCCTCTGTCTGTCCGTCCGTCCGTCCATCTGTCAGACAGTGTACACAAGTTGTCCAATCCTCCGCTGTCAAATCCCTCAGTACTGGGAGGCACTGTTGCTTGTGTAAATTGTTTACTTACGTCAGTGACTGAGTAAGAAGCTGAGCCCACTCACACCATCGTCCGCCACCCTCTTCCTCTTTCTGAGCTCATCCTGTATTTCACTCGCCACTGCTATTTGTCCAACTGCATTCATCTCATTATTACCTCGTTTCGCCACCTGTTCGCTCCCTCCCAAGGTCAAACACAAAAGCAGGGTGGAGAGGACTTGAAGTTTTCTCCCCGCAGCAGATTGCTCATCTTTTTGTGTAAACTGGACGCTCCGTGCTCCCGTGATAGCGAGTTAATTCACAACCTGATCTTTCTGCTGATACGTGAGTTAAGCTACAGGGGGCTTGTTGCGATGGAGCGACAGAGATAATGCTCTACCTACCTGGCAGAACTGATTAGAGAAAGCCTTTAATTTTCCATGTCAGGGAACCTTCTCTATTATTCTGGCCCGACACCAGCAACAAACAGGCGTCACAGACTTCGGCACAACCTATCCTCCGTCGCTCCGATAAGCTTTCATCAACAAACAGACTCATACCAAATCTGTCCATCCAGATGGCACAAAGAGAGGAGGAGAAGGCAAGAGAAGACAATAAAGAGAAACGGGGATGAATGGAGGCTGAGGATGCCAAGTCCTCGCTGGAAGTTCTTTCTCTTTCTTTGTGATGTTCGCCAGAGTGAAAACGAAACAGTAGAGCCAGTCGTTGCATTTGTTATCGTCTGATTATTATTATTGTTATAATACAAAGCTGAAAAAGTGAGGTGGATGTTGAGAATTCGTCCGGTTATTCATCTAGAACCGTCACAGGGACCAAACTCTGGTTATTTTTCAGTTCAACCTAATGAAGATGTGACAAAACAAAACCCTAGATTTTAGGCAACAAATGTCATATGTATGCCGTTTACTAAACAACAAATTGAATTGCAAATTGGTGATAAGTTTTGTGGTTGCTGAATGCTCAAAAGCAATCAGTCCACAGCAGGACAGCCCTGCAATTAAATTGTTTATTCATGCATGGATGTTTCGGGCAGATGTCCTTCCTCAGTGTGTAAACTGGCAACAGTGTGAAACAAGGGTAAAAACTATAGAAATACACAACACGTTCTCATCCCAACTCGTTTTGTCAGACCCCTCAGAGCCACTTTTCGGTCGCAGTAACCACGTGCTTAACGTTGTGAATTATACAATAACACTTGCTTAGGTTTAGGCAGCAAAACCACTTAGTTAGGTTTATGAAAAAACAACATGGTTGGGCTTAAAATTACTGTATTTGTACAGTGAACATGAGACTTCCTGATTGTAAAGTTAAAGTGAAACGTAACACATGGGACACGAACAGCGGTCTCCTGGATGAAAACCTGGTGTTTGTTGGACCCATCCACCTCCCCCTCCGCCCGCTTTTGCTCTTTAAATTCCGTCACCACAGCACTTTCCTTTACTTTTGCTGCGGATGGGTTTACATTGTAGTTATAATGGAAAGCCCGCTGCGTCTCATACCGGCACTTAAGGATGCTTTGTGCGGCGGTATCGAACGCTGATGACCATGACAAAGCATCAGTATTTTACACACTGGGAATGAAAACGGGCTAAAATACAATAAACAAGGAAATATGAATAAAGGAAAACCCTTAACCCTTATAAAGACTGTAAAATGTGGACGTAGGCTCCGTGACGTCACCCATAGGTTACTGAAGTGCAAAAGTGAAGCTCATAGTGGGCGGCTCCCGTAGCTCCGGCTGTCGTTATCTTGGCAGCAGCTGACTCCACCTAACTCCCGGCTAATCCAAAAATGGGCAATAGGGCGGGCAGAATGAAGACTGGTTGCTGAAACACGCCAACCTAGCTCGAAGCTACCGAGCGAGCTAAGGCTAAGAAGCTAGGCTATATGCTACTCGGCGTTGCTAGCTGCGGTCTTGTTGCTCCCGGTTGCTGTTCGGTACACAATTGTGGAAAAATCTAAATAAATGAAAGTAGAAGATAGTGAAGATGCTCCCATACACGTAGGAGGAGGTTTCACTTTTGAAACGTAGTTATTTTAAGCCAGTAAAGAAGCCTTTTTGTTTGTGTTCAAAACGTAACGTTTCATTCAGTTTTACAACGTGTTAGAACGTGTTGCTTTTAAGTTTCGCTTTCACTTTTACAACGAAGTAGGTGTAGTAGGCCCCTAATGACCCACATCTATGGTGCTTAACCGATAATTCCTATCTAATGGCCTGACAACAGTTGAATCTGGTGCAATGGAGATAATAATGCACATTTCCAGACAGTCTCTCCTGGAAGGAATTCATAGTGTTGCACTTTTTTTTGCATATGTGACACAAAGAGTGGTTAAAGAATGGAAGAACACGGCTACAGAGAGAGGTTCAAACCCAGCTGACGTTCTCACCTTTTCTGAAAAAGACACAAGAGAGCAATGTCGCCAATTTCTGATGTCTTCATGACTCAAGTCTGGACCTGCTCCACTGACACAGAAGTAATGACGTTGGACACTATGACAGACAAAATCGTACCTAAGTGTATGGTTATGTTTATGACCACTGAAAGATTTTTACAGATGTGAAACCTTCTCTGGTCTAAAGCTGGTCTTTAATTTAATGTCAATAGATCAGCTCCAGATTATACCTTTTGATGTTCTCTTCTATGTAGTGTAATTTTCATTTGCGGTCAATCGATTGCGGTTTGAGCCACAAAATCATGCATTACACATAAACACAACGGTATATCATGAAAAAGTGTGGATGTTTGCTGCTTGTATGTCATTATGTAAATATCATGTTCAATGATGATTTGTTCTTGTGACAAATTGGGCAGCATAGAAATGTCCGTGGAGCTGCGTGTGAGCTAAATCTTACATCATGAGCAGATGGGGCCTCAAAGAGCTCAGTTTTTTCCTTGTCAGGCAGTGAAAGACAGGCATGGACGTTTTTCTCTACGCTGAAATTAAATGTCGGAGCCCTCCAATCTTCCCTCACATCATCCTCTTGACGGAACGTAATAACATTTTTGCCCTTCTGTAGACGCTGATGTTCCTCAAAATGAGCAGGAAGATTGAAGGAGTTACATTTCCCAGTCCTATTTTTGAGATCTTGCTGTAAAACTATATAGGTTACAATCTGTAAAATCACTCCATGAGGTCTTCTATTGCTTTAATCATACATATTAAAGCTTGAGCAGGCAAGTAGGAACGCTCTGTCTCTGACATGACCTGTGATTAGCCAAAGTCTTCTGATGTTCTAAAGCCTGAAAACAGAGCCATGAGGAGGTGCAGAGGTCTAGTTTTCTCTCAGAACACTTGAATTACAGTATGCTGAAAGGTCTTTATGGAATATTTGTCCAATGATGCAGCTTTAAAATAAGAAATATTACAATGTTTAAATATATTAAAAAGTGTTGTATATGTAGTGTGTATAAAAGTGTTTGTTCCCTCTCAGCTGGACAGGACAGAAGTGATCAAGAGCAACTTGCACCCGGTCTTCGCCAAGGTTTTCTCATGGGACTACTACTTTGAGGAGGTTCAGAAGTTGCGATTTGAGGTCTATGACATCCACGGCACTCACAGCATCGGGACCCGCGATGACGACTTTCTGGGTGGGGTGGAGTGCACTCTTGGCCAGGTAGGCTGATGCCACTGTATTATACTAACCCATTTTATTGACTTGTATTAGTTACATCGCGCCCTAAAAACTTGTCTGCTGTAAGAGACCAACACTAAAACATGATGGTGGTAATGTTGGTAGTAAATATACCTGACGCTGGTGTTGATGACTCAGATCCCTGTGCTCTGCTCTGTACTGTTGAGGAAGGCTCAAGGCCAATAATGTGTTAATCTTGTTCTTTGCAGATCGTGGCCCAAAAGAAGATGGTGAAGGCTTTGTTGCTGAAGTATGGGAAATATGCCGGCAAATCCACCATCACGGTACGTTTCTTACATTGTGCTTATGACCTTGCTGCTCTGGTGAATGGCATTTTCTATATCGCTGGATATCAGGAAAGTTGAAGTTAGTAGCTAATGGCCAGTGAGAGCTGAAAGAAATAATGGATGGCAAAGTGATGGGTAAAATGGATTTCTATATATTTTTTTTTTTCCAGTCTCGCATCTCTTCACTCTCAGACACCATAATGGACTTACAGTCTAGCTTATACTTTACTAGCCTATATAATAATATAAATAAAAATCTTAAAGGAACAGTGTGTAACATTTCGGGGGATCTATCAGCAGAAATTGAATATAATATTCATAACTATTTTTTCATGGATTCCTCCATGTTTCTACCGTAGCCCAGAACGGACAAACCAAACATTGAATCTAGAGATCCTTTCACGTTTTCACCAGAGCTGTCAATCGATAAAAATATTTCATCACGATTAATTACGGGGCTGCACGGTGGTGCACTGTTGCCTCACAGCTGGGGGGTCGCAGGTTCGGATCCGGCTTGGGGCCCTTCTGTGTGGAGTTTGCATGTTCTCTGGGCATTGGCGTGGGTTTTCTCCAGGTTCTCCGGCTTCCTCCCACAATCCAAAGACATGCAGGTTAGGTTAATTTTTGACTCTCGGTGTGAATGTGAGCGTGAATGGTCTGTCTCTATGTGTCAACCCTGTGATAGTCTAGCGACCTGTCCAGGGTGTACCCCACCTTCGCCCAATGTCAGCTGGGATCGGCTTCAGCCCCCCACGCGACCCCGAATGGGATAAGCGGTTACGGATAATGGATGGATGGACAATTAATCACATGATTTTCCATGATTAATCGTGATTAATCCCAAATTAATCACACATTTTTTATCCGTTCAAAATGTACCGTAAAGGGAGATTTGTTAAGTATTTAATACACTTATTATTACACAATGTCTGACCTCCGTTGCTCCAAAAGAAGTGTTAATGGTAAGGATGGCCTCTGAGTGAGGCGGCTCACGTTACCGCAGTCTTGGAAAGGGAGGAGAGAGCAGAGGGGTACTCAGTTGGTTACAATCGGCAACCACACCACTAAATGCCACCAAATCCTACACACTGACCCTTTAATATAAGGCTGAAGACACCACTCACTCACAGAATGGCTTCCTGTTGCTGCTATACATCGTTTTGTTTTTTGTGGTGGCAGCTGTTAAAAATATACCTCCTCTCTGATGGGGCTCCATTCCTGCTCAACATGCCAATACACACAGGGGAGCAAGAGGAAATGATGCATGTATAAAGAAATCACATGTGTCAGATGTGGAAGAGAAGAGCTGTTGGTTCATTAACCACCATCTTACAGTTAATAAACCAGTAGTGGTAGCATATAAAAAACCAGACTAGATCGTTCCACTCTATACCTGGTTTGGGAATACACAAGAGAGGTAGGATGTGGACATGATAACAGAACCTGTACCCGATATAAGTGCTCATCAATAAATGAGAACGTATATAGTGACAGGTGGCACTATTATCGTAATATAGTATAGTATTGGATAGGATCCCTGTGCCATGAGGGAAAAGTAAAAGACAGACTCTTTGTCATTTAATCTCTTGCCAGAGTTTTTTTTTTATTTAAACCAGTCAACAGCAGAGACATTTTGAAGGTCTTAAGGACAACTGTGAGAATTCACACAAAGAGACTTTTCTTTTTTTTACCATTTCATCTACACAAATATAGAGAGTTCAGCTCACTATAATTATGTTTAGCCCTTATCCAACATGTAGTTGCTTCCCACACACGCTGACTGATTCATTTTTATTGCATTTGTAATATTGGACCATCTGTTTCGCCTGCTATATAGAGCGTGTGTATGTTTCTAATATATGCATGAATGCAACCATGGATGTATTGTGTGATAGAGACACAACAGGCCAAATATAGTTTTTTTAAATATGAAATTACAAGAGTTAGGAAACACACACAAAAACACTGTGACCACATATAATTGTACTTCTATACTTGTGATGACTCCTAATGCATTTCTTAAGCCCTAACCATATCCTTAACCAGGGGACAGTGGACATCCAGTGCTTAGTCCTGAAATCTTTCAATTAGTCTGGAGTCACACATCAACCAATGAATATTGCACTAAACATAGTTATTATATGGATAAATGCTAACAATAATGTTAACAATGATGATGATAATAATAATAACAAACATTATTATTATTATTACACAGTTAACTGTCAAAAACATTGCTATAATTTAATATTATATTATATTATATTATATTAATATAATATAATATAATATAATATAATATTATAATATATTATCTAATATTAATAATAATATATATAATTCAATTGCTATAATTTATAGGACAAATATGAGGCTATATGATCTCAGTGATCCACAAATGACATCTCACTGTGGAGCCACAGACTTTATTCAGACCAGTATAATGGTGGGAAAGCAAATTATTTCGAGAAACTGGAGGAATCCAGGTGAGCCCTCTTTTCAGGAGTGGTTCACAGAGTTGGCAAAAATGGCATCATATGAACAAATTTCTTTCAGCTTGAAGGACAGGACTGAGATATATGAAGCGAAGTGGGGAGACTACTTTGAACACATTGTTGATGTGGACAGATCTTGAAGTAAAACACATACCATCACACAATACTCGCATACACAGCCCACATACACACTCTCTATGTGTCTGAAAATGAATTGGCTGCTTATAAATTAGATAAGATCATGGTGCAGATTACTGTAGGAATATGTATTTGATTTGTGTTTCTTTTTGTATTTTATTATGATTTTGTACATTTAAAAAAAAAAAATATCTTTATATTATTATTATTTTACATAGAAGAATCATTTGAATTGTTGACCAAAGTATGACAATGTTCATGAAAAAAAATCAATAAAATAAAATAAAATTACAAAAACATTCATCAAATGTTCATCATCAAATATCAAGAACTAAATTAACAAAAGCTACACATTAGAATAAGTAAAAATAGCATCTGCTAAATTTTATGGTAAACATAATAAATTCCGCCCACTCTGTGTTTGAGATAAGAGCTAATAAATGAACAGTTACCATCTGCTGCCTCTGAATGAACGATTTGGGTAACATTATGTATTAAGGCACACCTGTGGAGCGCTGTCATCCGGCACCGCAGGTTGTTGTTTGGGATCCGGGGGAGGGAGCGGCAGAGACTTCAACACTTTAATATCATCGTTACCGGGGACAAGGTGGCGTCTGTTATATTGTTCCGCTTTCTGAGACATTTTAATGCCCAGAACTTGCTTTCTAACATAGTGTTTACTTTTTTAAACTGCACGTCCATGTAGATACACAATACACATGCACACAAGTGTAATACTAGTTAAAGTTACCAATTTGTGTGAACACTTTTTGAAGCTTTTACAACTTAGGTCTGTCCCACGTTGTGTTTACATGTGATGAACAGTTTCTGGACTTTGCCGAAAACATTCGGGGACTAAGGGCCGTAAGCTCGCCCCTGGCGCCGTCTCTGATCTTAACCAAAACAACTACATGCCTACACATAGTTAAACCCTAATCCTGACTCAACCTCAAGCCTAAAACCAAATATTTGCCTTTAAACAGAACTCGGCAAAAAGTAACAATCGTCCAAACTGAAAGGTCTAAACCTCAAATTGGTCCCAACAAGAATAGAAATACAAGAGCACAGCACACACACACACACGTATACACACACATCTTCTGCCCACATTCACCTTTTATAAAGACGTTTCCCTGCACCTGTCAGGACAAGCTGTCTGATAAAAAGCACAAGTTTCCTACTTTGCCAATCATCACTGACAAGGCTTGTCAAGACCTGGCTGTGCTCGCTCTGCAGCAACTGTTCTGGCAGTTTGATGTAAAGTTTCTGTCAGTCTCCAATTGAAGAACGGAGAGAGAGAGTAAACTTGTGTGCTGTGTGAGTGGGCCAGAGGGAGCAGCAGAGGATGCTCGGTGATTCTTTTAAACTAACACACACCGGTACAAACAAACAAAACAAAAAGCAGCAGCCATTTGGAGATGTTAGAGAGCAAGTTGCAAGACTTTACTGTTGCACTGTACTGTATGTGGCAACTTTTATGTTCAAGCTGAGGCAATAACCTAAAACCGCGGGGGCCCGTTAGTTGGCAGCTAATGGGGCTCTCTACTTTCTAGTTTTAAAGTCCAACAATCTCGTGTTAAGTAAAAGCCACTTCACTCTGTTAACTGCTCACCACAGTGCAACCGCTACTAAAGTAAAAGTTAGTTTTTGCAATATAAAAGGAAAATGATTTCGAAAATCTCACATAAAAACTGAAGTAAAACAGTTTGTTTTAAATACTGGCAGATAATTACCTTCACCTTAATATTCTAGAGGCTTAAACCTGCAGTAGGCAGAATGTTTTTGGCATCATTGGGAAACAATTCCATAATAACCTTTCAACATATTGTAATTCAAGTGTTCTGAGAGAAAACTAGAATTCTGCACCTCCTCATGGCTCTGTTTTCAGGCTTTAAAATATCTAGCCCTTGATGGGAGACTTTGACCAATCACAGGTTATTTCAGAGAGAGAGCGTTCCTATTGGCTGTTCATTCAAAGGAGGCAGCTATCAATCACTTGCGAACTCCAATCAAGTGGTCAAACTAGGCAGCGCTGATCAAATATGAATCAGTATTCTGTTACTGTAATGCCTATTTCTCGCCTCACGGTTTAGCTGTAAAATGAGAATGTTTGCTCCGGCTGGTGGGCGGTGCTTGGTATTAGCTCAACTTATCTCAACATGGCTGCCGGGTCACAAACTTTCTCATTTTACAGCTAAACAGTACACTACAAGATGATTCTGAAAACATTTTAAGAGCCTTTTATCTTAGAAATTACAGTATTACATTACAGTAACTACTAGAGTATTGATTCATATTTGATATGGCAGCTGCTCAGAGACGGCAGACTCCAGCTCGGCTCTGATTGGTTGTTTTCCTCCGGTGTGTGAAATCTTGCAGATGCCATTAGGAGCACTGGAGGACACAGAGGCACATGATTTTTTTTCAGATTACCTGTCTCATGCACTACTATCAGGATATAGTGACCGTTTTATAAAAATAACTTTTTTTTAATCATATTTGCTCCATTTCTACCCACTGCAGCTTTAATCTTACTCTACAATAGTATATTTCTTGTGTGGAGTTTCAATTTCAGTCACAACAGCATAGCTTTCATGAGCTTTTTTTTTCTTTCCTGAGATGTAGATCATGTGATCGTGATTTCTTGCACAAAATATTACTGACAAATGGTATTTCCTCTCAGGTGCACGCTGAGGAAATCTCTGGCAACAACGGGTACGTGGAGCTCTCCTTCTGTGCCAAGAAGCTTGACGATAAGGTGAGCAGAGAGATACCAAAACAGTTCATATTTTATCAGATATGGTTAAACAGGGATAGTGATGTGATTATCATGACGCTGTATGTGCAGTGTCAGAAAGCACCCACGATGCATCACTGTCCTAGAAGTTATACACATGTAAGGTATTATTTTTAAATCATTATATAATCTAATATCACATTTTTGTAGTGACGTAATGCTCTTAACATGTAAAGGTACAATGATAATTTGTCAACATATGTGTGTCACATGTGTATTACATGATGGCACATGACATCACATGTGAAAATGTGTATCACTTGTTGAATTCATGTGGTTTTACTTTAAGTCTGGATATCACTGACCTTAACTGCTCCTGCTCTCACACTGTCAAAGTTTGCCGAAGGCATATTTCAATCAAAAAGACAGCGGGAGCTTGCATCCAATTACAACTCTGATGATGTGAAGTCGTTCCATGTTCTTAGGAACGAGCCTTAGGATGCCACACAGTCATAAGCTGACCTTGATTCCAAGAGGAATTGGGCGAAAACGAAATTTTCTACAGCATGTGTATTTATTTTTGAGATTGCAGTTGCCTGCTACTATGACAATGAAATTGAACCTGACTCTTACACGAGGGAAATGATGGAAAAAAAAAGTGCATCTTCTCCTGCATGTGATATTTGCTTCATCTATCCCGTGTGCTACTGGAAGTATTGAGTTTCTGCCTGGAGAATCCACCCGCTTGCTTTGTTTAAACTGATGTGATTACAGCTGTGGGCGCATCGCTGTGGAGCAGCAGTGTGTAATCATGTACCGCTGAGAGACAAAAGTGTTCATGTTTTCACTCTGAACAAACATTTCAGCAGCTTATTTGGAACAGAGTTTGATGCCAGATATCTAACAACACTGATGTAGAAAATGATAGATACTGACTTTGTTTACGTGCGCAAACAATTTCATTCTGGTAAAAAAAAAACAGTCCATCTTCACGTGGATGATTGCGAACTTAAAGTGGCAGTAGGCAGTGTATGTTTGGCATCATTGGGCAAAAATTCCATAATAATAATCTTTGTCTGAGACTGAGACAAGAGCGAGGACACAGAGGCACATGATTTTTTTCAGGTTACCTGTTTCATGTAATACTGTCACGATAAAGCGACCTTTTTATAAAAAAAACTTTTTTTAATCATGTTTGCTCCAATCTCGCCTACTTCAGCTTTAATTTGGTAGATTAAACAACGAAAAGCTCTGGTTCTGAGACTTCCTGTTTGGGTTTGGTCACTAAAGTCAGGCTCATTTTTAGATTTCAACAACAAACGTGTGAGCTGTGTTTGCTGTCGCTCACGCAGCGTTAGAATTTACTGTTTTTGTTGTAGCAGTCACCCATTTAATGGGGATTGTGTGTTCATTTTCATTCGTGAAACATGTATTATTCCACATTGACTCCTGAAGTAATTAGCAAATGATTCAGATCACCTGATGAGCAGGGCGTGGGCTCCTGAGTGATAGTCGGGAGCAGCTGGGTGCATTCTCCCCTTTGGCCAATCTGGGTGTGATTCACCTCTACTGACAGTTGTTAGGGGAAATAAGGTTGTCTGCCACTGGGCAATCCACTGGGAATTTGCTAAAAGCCAGATTATACCTGCTATAAGGAAAAGCTTGTTTCTATTGTGCATGCATTCTCTCTAGTCGGACATTACGAAACACATGCAGGCTTTATTTTGTTCATTTATTTTCATTTGTGCACACCAGCATTTTATTTATACATGTGTTCTTTGAGAATATTTGATTTGGGAAAAACTTTAAAGGGGAAAAAACGGAAAGCTCAAACAATATTTAAGTTGAAGTGGCATTTGTTTATTAAAAATAAGGAGGCTTCTTGTTCATCATTTCCTCCAAATACGTTTTTGTTTTTGTATTTTTATGTGGCTGGAAAGGGTTCTCAGGCTTTTTACCTTAGGCTGAAGTCTGGGGTTTAGACCTGCTCTATATGAAAAGCATCTTGAGATAACCTCTGTAATGATTTGATGCTATAAATTGAATTGAATTGAATTGTACCGCCACTTGTATTAGAATCAAACTACATCTTTGAGAGATTTAGATGGGATACGATTAGTGTGGAAATTTACTGTTAAAGCAGCACCAATTGATTTTGTTTGGCACTTGAGGGCAACAAAAATTGGTGTAAACACTTGATTGACATGTTCACCTTAAAAAGTTGTTGTGTCATTACTTTGTTACATGTTGCAGTAATGGGATTACTTTTCTCAGTAGATACAGTCCAAACTGTAGGGGTGTTAAAACTCAATGTCTCGTTTTCTTTTTCTACATGTGTTAAACACACGAGATGTAACGTGTGTGTGGACGCTTTGAAGTTGTGTAAAAGGCACCGAAGAGCCGGGCTGAGTAACGAAAGTAAAATAAGGAGTAATGTTACTAATTACTTTAGCCTTTTGAGTAATTAGTAAAACATTTTTTTTCCAGTAACTTGCCCCAAACTGGTCAGCAAACAGTAGCCTATGTACACATGCAGCAGATCATTCAGTTGGAGTCGTATTTCTAACATAGACTGTACTTTATATAAGAAGTGGATGTTGTCACCAATCACGCCACCCATTGGTTTGTGGACTGCCGTTTTGAGGCCTCGAGTTCGGCATTTTAGCTGTTGCCATCTTGTTCCTTGGCTGTCACCTTCTTGGCTATTTACAACCAGAAGTGACACGAGAGGGTGGAGCTAAGTACAACCAAATGCTGAATAAGACATTTTTAGGCGACCAAAAATGTTATAATTAACATTCATGAACTGAAAACGCACTGTGAAATGGTTAAAGTTATAAGACGTGGACTACTCCCAGACCGGACGACACCGTGGTAGCGCCCTAAAGCATACCCTGCTTTATGGTCTATTTGACTCTAAATGGGACCATAATTTACTAAATGAACATCATGCTGTATTGAAGAAGACTTGAAACTAGCGATTGAGACCTAAAACTCATGTTTACAATGTTTACTGAGGTAATAAATCAAGAGAGAAGTAGGCTCATTTTCTCATAGACTTCTATACAATCAGACTTCTTTTTGCAACCAGAGGAGTCATTGGCTTTTAGAAAGAATTCAGGTTTAAGGCACTTCCACATTGGCCTCACTTTTCAGACCCGGAGGTTGCCCACTGGTTTCTAACCACCTGATGAATGTAAACTCAACATTCACTCTCCTTTTAGCTACATTTTGGTCTCCACCAACTCCAA
This sequence comes from Sebastes fasciatus, assembly GCF_043250625.1. NCBI lineage: Eukaryota > Metazoa > Chordata > Actinopteri > Perciformes > Sebastidae > Sebastes > Sebastes fasciatus. The sequence continues at coordinate 29,054,207 of NC_133796.1, forward strand.
ATGGTGGATGTCAACAGGTCGAGCTCCTGTAACCTGCTTAACATTATAGTAATTAAGTTCTCATAATTGTTTGATCTGATCAGCAATCAGGTGTATTATACGTTCATTTTCTTAACAATGCAAATTGGCTGCCATTAATCTGGCAGGTTGATGTTTGGCGCAGCAATTAATCTACCACATGAAGCAGCAAACTGTTCCTAATTAGCTGCTTGTCAGCTGCATAACCTCAACCTGCTGTAGATATCAAAAGATCACAGTACGGGTGTTGATGAACAGGAGGATTAATAATGAGATATCATAGATTGTGGCAATGACAGCCCGGGACTGAATTTTGACATCTGTGTCCGTGCTGCTGATGCGAACTGGCTAGCGGTTGCCATGACAACAAAGAGAGGATGCTACGGCTCTTTTTTGCTCCTGTCCCTTAGGAGATGTATCTGGCTAATGTGGCGGGAAATGCAGCATTAAATGTCTCATTCGGTGTACACAGAGCCCCCTCACCCGCAACAATCTCCCCCCGCCCCCTGCCCTCCAACAGCCACACACACACACACACACACACACACACACACACACACACACACACACACACACACACACACACACACACACACACACACAGTAATAATTTGTTTTCCTCCCTGAAGAATCAATTGACCTAAATAATCAGTCTGCTCTCAGACGCCTGCACTTGAGACTCAGAGGATGATTTAAGGCTTAACCGTAAATAACCGTAAAGGATGCAAAATCTTACGAATGTTTTCAACTTTTCACGCTATTTACTAACACTGATGATGTAAATAGACGTTAACTCAAATGCATGATGTTAATAACAGCCCAATGCTGGGCTATTTCAGATGCATTTTGCACATGGGAAGTAATGGAGTGCAAAATAAAGTTTAAACTATCTGCTAGTGAGCTTCAAATATTGGTTGAAGAAAGATTTTTCAGAACTGCATTGAACACTGTATGAGAGGAAATAGCAGGTCATCAACGCTATTGGCTCGAGAAAAAGGTCAGTGATTGAGTGAAAAAATTTAATAACAGGGAATGGCATGAGTCGGAAGCTTTTTCCTCAATGTCTTGATGGCGTCTCCTCCAAAAGAGCCTCCACGCTGTGCTGTAAATGTTATACCTGCTTCTCCCTGACCTTTAATCACAGAGACAATTACCTCTGCCTCTGCAATCAGCAATGATAAATCAGTGTCAACAACCATTTGTATAAATTACAGTTTCCTCTCATACAAACCATCTGAAAAACCCAAGATACATATTGAAATAACCCGAAAACTGAATTTTTAGCGGTGATGCTTTTCATCGCAGCCCCGTGGTAAATATTATCTGACTCATTAGCTTCAATACTGTGACTCAAATTAAGTGAAACCCTCAGTGTTTAATGTGACGTTGTTTGTGTCATTTGTTCTCATTAAATAGATCTTAATCTCAATGACACTTCCCGACTTTTCCTTATTTGATTTAAAGCAATTTCAGGAAGACATTTGACCTGATGTTACCAGAATTCATTAATATTTTTCTTATCTTTGCTATGGATCAGTTGTTACAAGGTCCTCTATTAACATGTCTCTTTTCTCGGCAGGATCTCTTCAGCAAGTCAGACCCATTTTTGGAAATATACCGAATCAATGATGATGAAACCGAGCAGCTTGTGCACAGAACTGAGGTAAATTCAACATATTCCCTCTTTAGTTTAAGAAACCGCTGTTTTCTGCCACTTTGCCTCATATGTGATGTGTTCCTACTCTAACAGGTGATTAAAAACAACCTGAATCCTGTGTGGGAGCCCTTCAAAGTGTCGCTCATATCCCTGTGCAGCTGTGATGAGGAGCGAAAGCTCAAGGTAAGGGATATTCAGTGCACCATCAGTAAAAACCATCAGGAACTGTACAACCAGGATTTAATGGGAATAGAATAAAAGATGTTTACTGAATATTTGAGGGATGATTAGCCTACATATTGTATGAATACTGTATGTACGGCCAGAGAGTAAACAGTGTTGTCCATGTGTGCCACAGTGCCTAGTGTGGGATTACGACTCCAGGGGGAAACACGACTTCATCGGCGAGTTCTACGCCACTTTCAGGGAAATGCAGAAAATTTCCAGTGGAAATAAGGTCAGTGAACGGAGAGGCGGAGCAGAGCGGAGGAGAGACAGCCGTGTAACCATTTCATCCATCTCCAACATGCCTCTCATTTTACTCTGCTGAAATCCATCCCAAATGTCATGGTGCTTAAAGCCAATGTTAAAAAATACTCCCGTTTGTTGCTGCTGTTCTTCATCTTCAACTTGCTTTGTTTAAGGTGACGTGGGATTGTTTGAATCCCAAGTACAAACAGAAGAAGAGAAACTATAAAAATTCAGGAGTTGTCATCCTCAGTGACCTTAAGGTAGGAGTCAGTTGAACCAATCAGTGTTTATCTTTTATTTTACATTATGAACATTTTTTGTTTTATGAAACACTTAGGATTTTTAGGAACAGTAGGAATGAATTGTCAGCCAATTAGACTGTTGTCAGGCCATTAAATAGGCGTTATCGGTCGCTATATAAAGATGGACGGCGCGTCTCCACTTCCGAACAAATCGCGAGCCGAGCACGGTCGCAGCTTGTCAGCGAGAGAGACTCACAGCTGTCAATCATGATGTATCAGAAATAACCCTTAAACATACATCAGCGTGATAAGAACTACCTTAAATGACAGAAACCATCTTTGGTAAAAATGTATTTGATGTGTACTTTGACTTTTTAGTTTGGCGCATGTCAGATCCACTAACATGGAGGAGGTGGGATTTATGACATATTCTGCAGCCAGCCAACAGGGGGCGATCCAGATGTTTTGGCTTCACCTTTGTTGAGCTGTCATGTCGTTCATCTTTATATACAGTCTATGGTTACTATAAGCCCCATAGATGTGGGTCAATAGGGGCCTACTACACCCAATAGTAAGTTCTATCATCTATTCACATGGTCGATCACCGAAAGAAGGTATTAAAGAAAACGACAGCAAACTCTAGCGACCGTAGTAATTATAACAGGAGCAGAAGCGGAAGTCAGGCGTCGTACTCCATATGGGGTGGAGGTCAGGAACGATGGATGGAACACAAAACAATGTGTAGTTGTCTTTGTGTTCACAAGCGTCAAGTTTCACTTTTACTTTTGAAACATAGTTGTTTTAAGCCAAAACACAATGTTTTTCTGTTCAAAACGTAATGTATCATTCAGTTTTACAAGTAAGGGATAATGTACTGCTAGCAGGTCATTGTTGGGTTTATTTCACGACAATGACCGGCTCGCTGTATATTATCCTGCTTATTACACGGATACTTACTTGAGAAATCAATAATTTGACACCAAAATGGTCCTCCAGAGTCCGACAACAGAACTGCATCCATAGCAACGGTCTGTTATACATAGCAAAAGTCTGCTATAAAGAAATAACAGACCATAGAACGCTGTGACTGACCAATCAGAATCAAGTATTCAACAAAGTGTAGTAACGTGTTAGATCATGTTGCTTTTAAGTTTCGCTTTCACTTTTACAACGTAGTAGGCCCCTAATGACCCACATCTATCACCCTCAGCATATAGCGATCAATAACACCGATTTAATGGCCTGATAATAGTCGAACTGGGTGCAATAAATGCTTGTTTGCATGTATGCACTAGGAACAATCTTGTTTGGTTTCTCTCACTGTACGGCTAAATGAGTAAATTTCACGGCTGCTTCCACAGAGGGCGTTTTTAGCCTCCTCTGCTTTGAGAAGATATATCACAGCATTTTTTTTTTTACCCTTTACTGTCAACAGATTTGTTGAGTTAATACAGTTTTAATGACCAGATGCTTCTGACAAGATGCTTCTGAGATTTTTCCTTGAAGATGTTTTTTTTTTTTGCAGCTCCACAGAGTGTACTCCTTCTTAGATTACATCATGGGAGGATGCCAGATTCACTTTACGGTAAATTGAGCCGTCTGTGTTTAGTGACGCTTCACTGTCATTGAGCTTCTAACTGCACTGGTGCTGGTTGTATGAATTACCTAATGCTGTCAAATTGTCAGCATGTTATTTGTTTGTTTAGATCATATTGATTATAGATAAACTTTGGTATGGCATTTCTTTGGTGGTCCATTAGCACGCAATATGCAGCGAATGTTACATTTTATGACTGTGAAACAATACACTGTGTTTAAAGATCTTTTAATCCTCGAAACATGATGCTTTTTGTCAGTGCACTTAGTTGATTTTCTTGTAGGCAGCTTCGTGGAATAAATTCAAAACTTCAACTCTTGCCCTTTGGTCTGCCCCAAAGTACATCTCACTCTCTAGCGGGATTACTGAAACAATGAATATTAATTATGAGGATTGCTGTGGTAGATGCAGTTCCTCCTTGGATCTACAGTGTACGGGAGCTGTAGCCATCTCCATCTATGTGGGTGTAACAAGCGCAAGTTCTTACCTCTGATTAGATAATTTATACTGCCATTATGCATATTTCAGGCTCGCTCACGCAGAATTACTTATAATATCATAAGCAGCCAAATAAAAATGTTAAGTAGCAAAAGACAAACTTAATTGAATCTGTCATATGTTGATGCTGTACACTTCTCTCTGCCAGGTTGCCATTGACTTCACAGCCTCCAATGGAGACCCCAGGAACAGCTGCTCTTTGCACTACATCAACCCGTACCAGCCCAACGAGTACCTGAAGGCGCTGATAGCAGTGGGGGAGATCTGTCAAGACTATGATAGGTTTGTCAGCCTTTTGTTTCTCGATAAAGGCCCACAGGGATTGTCAGAATGTCCTGTTGTAAAATAGAGCTGCAAAGTGCCCCTTGCATGTGTTAGATCTCTCACACTGGAACGAGCCACTCCTTTTGAACCACACCAAAAAGGATAGGAATGGAAATCATGGAAACAGAATGGCAGAAAATCTTGCAAGTTATTACATTCCTGCTGCTGATGGCAGTGAACTGTTGACCGCCAGCTCCTCCATATCCAATTTATTTCTTCACTGAAATGTATTTTGCATCGTGTATAGTTGTCAAAAACAGCAGCCGGTTACCTGCGGCACATTCAGTCTTGTTTATTTTCAACATCATGTTCACATTGGCAAATGTATTTTAGCGTTAAACCCATGGCAATGTAATGCATTAGTAAGTATTTGTACCTGGAAAATTAGAGCAAGCAAATGTGGCCTCTACTGGCATTACTTATGCATGAGGCTAATCTGGGGCTGGTGCTTGGTAGCAGACGACAAGGACACTGACGCAATATTATGGACACAGTTGACTAGCCGCTTTGTCAAAGTATCCATTAATTCACAGCTTTTAACAATCTGTCAGAAAGATGACATTTTGACCTTTAAAGCCACAGGCATTCAAATCCTGTGCAACATCAGTTTTGTTACCTACAGATTTCTAAGCAATTTCTAACCCATTCTTGTGTAACAGTTTGAAGAAAAAAAATAAACACCACATATCTCACAAATTGATTTTAGCAAATAACACAATGAAACAAACCAAAGTAAAAGATATGATGATAGATTATCTGTTACCTGTAATCAGCGTTTACAAATACCTCTACATTTTTCTGTTCTTTTCTATATGGCACTACTGACAAAAAGTCCCATCATTATGATCAAATCATCAATATCCTAGCTTCATGTAACTTCAATTTCTTGCCACAGAGAGAGCACAAGCTCCCTCCCCACACATATGCTCAACACGTTGTCATCCCAATTTGTCAAATACCGCCACTTTGTTTAGGATTAGGCAACAAAACCACTATAGTTAGATTTAGGAAAGAACTACATGGTTGGACTTAAAACTAATACGTTTGTACAGAGAAAATGAAACTAAGCGCTGTGAACACTGAACACGAATGAACCGATGATTGTAAAGTGAAAATGAAACTTTCGGGAAGGTATGGGAGGTGAACAGCGGTCTCCGGGATAAAAGCCTTGTGTTTGTCGGGCCCATCCACCTCCCGTCCACACACTCTCTTTCGCTCTTTAAACTACCTCACCACACTCCCGGTGCACTTTCTCAAAGCGTTTACTGTTTGCCGTGGATGGATTTACATTATAGTTAATGTAAAGCCTGGTGCGTTTCATGATGGCACTAAGGGGTGCTCTACTCCAGCCCGTTCTCACTCCCGGGGCCTAAAATACAGGCACCTTGTCACTGTTGTTGGCGTGTGATACTGCCGCACAAGGCACCCCTTAGTGCCGGTATGAAACGCACCAGGCTTTCCATTAACTATAATGTAAACCCATCCGCAGTAACAGTAAACGCTCCGAGAAAGTGCGCCGGGAGTGTGGTGATGTAGTTTAAAGAGTAAAAAGACACACGGTCGGGGGTGGTCGTAGATGGGTCCAACAAATACAGGGCTTTCATTTTCACTTTCTCTTTACAAACGTAATTTTAAGCCCAACCGTGATGTTTTTTCCTAAACCCAACTTATTGGTTCTGTTGCCTAAACCTAAGCAAGTGTTTTTGTTTGAATTCACAACGTTAACAATGTGTTTACTGCAACATTGACGCCAAGGGGTTGGACCAAGCGTCAGTATGCGACAGGTTCCCCTTGTTCCTTCCCCACACACACACACACACACACACACACACACACACACACACACACACACACACACGCACACACACACACACACACACACACACACACACACACACACACACACATTTTTGCACAAGCCTGTGCCTCTGCTGTTTGTAAGGACCGTGCTAACTGTTTCACAGTGTCTATGCTCACAGTGGTGGCTGCATGTTGCTTTCTCCCGTGGATAACTGAGTGCCACAGTTTTCTCTCAGCATCTATTGCAGCTACTGGTCCCACTTCTTAGCTCGCATGGGCTCATTACCCCGAACTGCAGACGGACACATGCAGAGACAGGGGCTAACACCAGGATAACGTGCACTTCAAAAAGAATTGGGAGGCGTCATGGCTGGTGAAATAACAGCGCCATGTAGAATCAGATGTAAAGACAGAGGAGGTGCAGCAGGAAGCCTGTTAGAGGAACCATTAAAGACACTGAAGCTATTTGAATGAAGTTATACTTTCATGTGAGAGTTCACGTTACTGTAAATATAAATACTGTCTGATATAGTTATCATGTTTTTGACTACCACATTTTTGTTTTTAAAATGACTGCTTGTCTAATTGAAAACAAATGATAAATAATGTACAGATGTGCAAAAACTATTGCAGACAGGCTTGCAGGTACTTGGTAATTAATGTGAAACAATTCTTTATAATATGATATGTGTCAGAGAAAGACCCTCTCATCTGTCAAAACTAAGCCAGATGAGGATTAACACTCTGACTCCTGATTTATGCAGATCCTCCTATTGAATATCAGGGGAGTACTGTCTGGCTAATTATAGCATCCAAGAGAGAGATAGCACTGGAGACACTGAACACCTGCCTGTAAATTAGCAGCTCATTCTTGTAGCTTTATCATTTTCATGTTTACTATATAGCTACACACGAGAGCATCATACACACATGGAAACACGTCTCTGGGCGAACAATGACGGCAAGTGTAGGCAGTCCTTCCCCCCCTTGAGTTGGAGTTGTTATTGAGGTGTAAAACGTGGGCAAGCAAACCTTTTAGCCTTTAGTGAACATAGGTGATGTGGGATTTTAGAGTCCTTGCAGAGGAGTGCATTATGGAGCTGGAGTGACTAGCTTTTGTCTGTGTGGGCAGAGGCTCGTTTACCTTGCTGAGAGGGCTATTATACCGGGCACATCTCCCCGTGGCTCCTCACGTGTGCTGACAAAGTGAGAAAACAAGCACCACCGTGAACTTCACAGCAAAATCCATATGATGAAAATGACTTGTCAGTCGTTTTCACTCTAAGCTGAAGGTACTGTGTCAAATCTCTACACCTGGTGAGATGGAGTTCTCTTAAGACATTTTGCAAATTGTGCATAGAAATCAATTCATTAAGGCTCCAAGGGCAAAAGTATGGAAAGAGTCTAGAGGTCGAGATAATGAGTGCTGTACAATACATCTCAGGATAAAATTGGCTCGGCATGAATCACTCCTCCCCCATTTTCATTAAAATATTTCTCTCCTTTGGCAAAGCTGGTAAAACCAATATAATACCTAGCACATAATTTGTTTTTTCACGATTATTTTGCATCCATACAACATACCCCAGTGTGTTTGAAAGGTCACAATAGTGGGAGTAGGGCCTGTATTCAGCAGATGCGAGTTATTTAGATGAAAATGGACTAGTGAGTTTTAGAGCAAGGGCAGTTTTTTACGCTGTTGTATCAGTTGGATACCGAAATCTATTAATTTGTTTGGAACATTATTACTGCAGTGTGTTTATATCTGGATACAGTACAGCACATTAGCATGTGGAGAGGTTGCATTACAGAGAATACAAGTTGGACTCATTCAGATGTTTTTTTTTTTTTTTGGAACAGAGGATAGTGACAGTAACCAAATATGTGCTCAAAATGGACCATGTATCATATTCAGTGATGTCTTCCTAACTAAGCCTACAGACTGTTGCTGTTACCATTTGTAGCCACTGTAAAATAAATAATACTGCAATGTTATAAGAAAAGACACAATTTACCCTTTTTTTTCCTCCAAGTTTCTTGAGGAGGAGCACAAAAATTAAATAAAATAAAGTAAAATAAAATAAAATAAAATAAAATAAAATAAAATAAAATAAAATAAAATAAAATAAAATAAAATAAAATAAAATAAAATAAAATTAAATTAAATTAAATAAAATTAAATAAAATAAAGATAATAATATGTTTTTTGTTAAATGTATTACTAATGCTGCTACAACAACAGCAATTGCCAGTTGGCTAATTATTCTTGTAGAACAACTAAAACTGGCCAAAGTGAAGTTGCTTCTATCAAGAGTTCACAGCTAAGAGTTTATTGCTCCCTCGAACAGTGTACAAATCAGCACTCCGCCATCAGTGTATATATAAGTCCACACCCATCAGAGTTAATTAAACACTTCTGATAGCTCTGAAAAGCTGCCTCAAAGCCATATTAGCTTTAAGAGTGGACAACCAACTCTCCAATCAACACGTGTCAACACACCAAATACATCAACACCTATTAACAGTGTAGATTTTGTTGCGTATAGCCTCAAACGCTATGTCCAGAGTAAATGCATCAAACACATCTTGTCACGATTCGGTCGAGCTCGAGATGTTATTTGTGATCGCACTGGGCTGGAGAAGTTGGGGTTGTTTTGTCAGTCGTGATGTACAATAAATGTTCTGATAAGAGAGGCAGCCACCGGAGAAAACTGTCTGTAGACAAACATTCACTGATGTGACTGAAAACATGCCGTGACAGCTCTGCTGCTTATCCTAAATGCCACAAATGCTTGTGCATTACAGTAAACACAAATTGTTATCTGTGTATTCAGTGTACAGGATGACATATAGTTTAAGCCTTGAGGGCCCCTGAGGGTAAAATGAACCCACCTAACACTGAAGTTAAAGACAGCTGTATTACAATTTACAAAGAGTTATAAATATTTTTTCAAATTTCTAAAAGAAAGAAAAGAATACTACAAGAAATGCCAGAAATACAAAGACTGGAAGGAAAAAGAAAAAAAAAAATTAATAAAAGAAAAACAGGATGAAAATAACAAATGTTTGCACTGCTTTTGTACACCGTATCCACCTCATTCACATATTACTGTACTCTGTCAAGAGAAGTTGTTTAAGATCCGATGGAGCCGATCCCAGCTGACATTGGGTACACCCTGGACAGGTTGCCAGCCTATCACAGGGTTGACACGTAGAGACAGACAACCATTCACGCTCATATACACACCTACGGGCAATTTAGAGTCAACAATTAACCTGCATGTCTTTGGACTGTGGGAGGACATGCAAACTCCACACAGAAGTGCTAACCACTGCAACACCGTGCCGCCCTTATTTAAGATGTCTTTTAAATGAGGATTGACTGCAAAGTGAAGCAGGAAAGCTGTTCCATACACCTGGACCTCTAATTGAATGCTATGTAGTGGCTATATTTCATGCTCAGAATTCAGATACAGGTGTGAAGGGAGTTAGTTGCATACTTGTAGCCCCTATCTTCCTTCATACCTGTACTTTCATCGTGGTCAGCACCTCTCCAACACTAGTGTGCGTTCCTCCTCTCTCTCATCCTGAAAGAATTCAGATACACAAATAAAATAGCAGAGGGTAAATATAGTGCACTCTCTGGTAAACAGGTAGTGGTTTCAGACATATGTTATTTATTCAAATCTGTGCACCCTGGCCTTTGACAAGGAGTGCACAATCCAGCACAGCAGAGCCTCTTAAAGTAATATCTGCTCATCTAAATGGTACGATGAAAAATGGAGAGGATGAAGACTGTGAGAGGCTCTTTGAACAGGTGCGACGCTGGCTGTATAGGGGCCGTGGGATTTCAGATTTAAAATTGTAATTCAGGCTTTTAACTTGAATGAAATGCAAACAAGCAGGAGGTTTGCCATTGGAAACAGATGGATAAGCCATCAATATCTTTCAGATCGCTGTCAAAAGCCAGATGAAACTGCAGTGACTGTGATATATAATTGGTTAATTTGCTTATCTTTTCAGTGACAAAAGATTTTCAGCTTTGGGGTTCGGTGCCAGAATCCCTCCAAATTACGAGGTGAGTATCTCTCTTTGTAACTCTCTATCTATTCTATCTATCTCTCTCTATAGCTCTGTAGAAATATATATATAAAAATATATAAATCTGTTTTTCATTCATACTAAACCTTCCTTTTTTCTATTCTGTTCCGTAACTATGGTTTCATGAACAACATTATGCATACTGTATATCCACATGCTCTTATGCAATCCTGGCATTTTCCGCTACCATCTGATTTCCATTACCTGTTTTATGACACAATTTGTCATTCTGTCAAAATTTCACATTTAAAACTAATTACTGAGTTTATTTATATTCATAAGCCCCCATATATTAAAATATCAACTTGTCTTGAGAAAATAACATGTTCCGATTAAATAAAAACCCCGTAGTGTCGATGCTCAATTTACATAAGAATTCTTGAGTGCGAGAGCATTTGTTTAAGCAAATTGGACTTGGAGAACCAAAAGCCTTCAGTGATTCTGAATAGAGCCCTGGGGAGACGTCTTGACATGTGAAGAGTGAGTGCATGCACACACACATTTGCACTGTTGAATCACCGTGCTGTTTGATAATTTATCAAACCAGAATGGCTTATGTTTAATGTAAGATTTTACTGTTCTTGGCGCCGATGTGAAACACTGATAATTATCATTTCAATCATTGCAAAGATTTGTGGCTCAGTAAATACAGACTATTAATTTCTGAATTTACCATGACAATGACAGCCCCGCAGGCGTCAAATTTATTTTACTTCATGCTGTTGGCACATCGTGGTTGTTGGTGCAGGTGAATGCTAATTAAGTCATTAGACTAATCAACTGCATCTATGGACTCATTGGCTACACCTGTGTGCAGGTTTGATGGACCGGGGCTCTTTCTCACTATGTGCTGCCTGCTGTGCACTTTTGAAGCCTTAATTATGCATTATGCATACTAAGTGTGATTTGGAAGCATATAATAAATAAAGATCCAAGATATCCATCTGCCAGCCGAGGATGCATCAGATAGTGAGTTAATGGGAAGCCTCACATTGAATATGGCCTATTGTGTTATGTTAATTTAAAGCCTCTGAAAAGTTGCACCGGTCAAAGCTAAAGTTTAGAAGAGAACATCCCTTCACATCAGGTGTTGTTTATTAAGAGGGACTCAGGTGTGGTTTGTTGGTGGTTTGAAAGTAAATGAGGAAGCAAACCACAGGATTTTACAATAGTAGATATGTGATTTTAGCATGAATTTAAAGCTAAACTATCTATCTGCTGATTGCAAGGAAGGGATGTATATATTTATGCTAATTATTTGGTAACCATGGTAACACATGCATGTGAGTGCAGGGCTTTCCCCTGAATAAATCTGACAGTTAAGCAGTGCAGCGCGTTGTGCTTGTATCCTACTCCGTGTACATTGGCAGCTAAATAAGTTAATTGAAAATGGGTGACAGCGATCCTACAGAAATCTTGTTTTGCAGGCAAATAATGCTAATATTGCTCGTAATCAGTTATTTCTTTGTAAGCTCTTTGTGACACCAAAGAACATAAATAAACACATAAGAAACATTAAAGTTTGTAAAAAGCCAGTCTGTACATGAACAAGACCAGAACCAAAATTGCTTGTATACATGTGAAAACCTACTTGGCAATAAACCAGATTCTGATTCAGATTTTTCCCTCAGTCTGGACCAAATGACCACTCAAAAACTCAGTTAAACAGCTTCATCGGGACTGTGTGAGTGTGGTTTGATCATATTTGATTGCCTGTGTCCTGCCAACATGAGCAAACCAGTGAGAAAAACACAAATACAGAAATATCTCAATTAAAATAACCAAAACTGACTTCCAGCTTTGGCAGAAAATGTAGTCCTCGTGTTTTTACACTGGTAAAAAAGCTCAAAGCTAAAAAATAACATTGTAATATTGAATGGCAGGAAAATAGGTGTAACTAATGACATTACCAATGTTTATCTATGCTCCGTTCCATATTAGTGTCCCTATAAGCCATGTCAGTGAACCAGCCTGCACAATACCTCACAACTGGAACACCTCAATGGAAGACAGCCATTATTAATGTTATTAGTTACACCTATGGATTTCCATGTCAAAAGGTCTGCCATGAAACAGGCCTGTTAAATGAGATATACAACATGATCCACTCTCTTGCAGTGGCCCAATGCAAACCCTTAATGGTTGTGTGTATGATTAATTTCCCTGGGGCTCCTCATATCTTTCTATACGGTGACTGAATTCAGGCGGGTAATCATATTAAAGACAAAAATTACTTAAAAGAAAATAGCCAGCTCGAGAAGAGTCAGTTGTCACGGATCTGGCTGACAGTTGGTGCTTGTGAAAAAGGAGGTATCAAGAAGGCGGTTTCATTTTTGCCAATTAAACAGCTTTGACATAAACAAAGTAAATCTGACGTTTGAAATAGATAACAGAAGAGGGGTTGCAATCTCTTTTCAGAAACCAGATTTTAAGCATATAGTACATGTTATATGCTCATTAATGTAGATTGATGAAGGGATGATTCAGGATTTTAATACAAGTAGATCCTTCCGAATGTAGTATACACGGATCAAAAACACCCTTGAAAAAATGAATTGCTTTTATCCAATGGTGAAATAGACACTGTTTTATTTCGAATTCACTTTTGACGATAATGGCTTATTGCAAAACCCCCAATACAGTTTACACACCTATGCTATCAGTTCCTGATTAAATATTTGTAACTTTAACATAGTATTAGCGCATACCTCCCTTGCCTTTATTAATATACATGCAAAACTAATCTTATGCTGAACCAATCACCCATTAAGTCACTATTGATATAAATATATCTTCTCTTGGATACATACTGTAAAAGTGTCCATACTGTAAATGTGTCCATGTCCACTCTTGAATGTTTTTTTTGTCATTGTTGTTGTCTGTTTATTGGTTTATATGTCGTTAAGGTGGCCAGCCTATTTGCCCCCACTTTTTAAAAATTATTATTATTATTTTTAAGTAATATGGTTTCGATTCAAATCAAAAATAAATAAATAGATAAATAAATATATCTTCTCTTAACCATTTAAAATTTGTTGTTGTTTAAATACACCCAAAGCAAAACCGTTTACGTTGCCAGTATTCTCTGCCGGCCTCACCTAATTTTAACGTCCTGCTCTCGTCCACTAACACAATATCCAGTTTGCCATCGACCGTCTGTCTGTGAACTTCCATGTAGATGCAGCATTATTGTCAAACTCGCACTCAAAAGCTATCAAATTGTCTTGTAGGATCACGAACATTTCCCAGTTTCAGTTTTGGTCACATTTGGTTTCCTTGGCTTTGCTGAGCTCTTGGTTGTTTCAATCAAACATTATTTTAAAAATTACCAAAATTGTAGTCAGCAATACCAGAAGAAAAAATTGCAGTAATCTCTGATACAACAAGGAAATAACAAAAAAGGATGTCCGAGCACAAAGTCTCCTTGAACACCAAATTAGTGTTTCACAGTTTCCTCTTTCTCCATCCACAGGTGTCTCATGACTTTGCCATTAATTTCAACCCTGAGGATGATGAATGTGAAGGTAAGGAGGGGCTTTGTACACCAGTTTCCCCTGAAAAGTGCATCTCTATGCTGATGATACTAGAGTTAACATCTGTAATCTGACAACACACACTCAGCAGGTCCCCATCACAAAGTTCAGGTAAATGAATACATGACAGATCATATTTGTAACATTCAACAGTGAAGAAGAAAGCCAACTCCTCTGTACCGATTTTTGTGAGCATTTCTATGTGCATCTTTCTCTAGTTTTGTACTTACTCATGAGTCAGTCATAGTATGTTTATGTTTGATTGTCTTTATGGATTTCATAATTCATTGGTTGTTAAAATCCATCCATCCATCCATCCATCCATCCATCCATCCATCCATCCATCCGTATATCCGTACATCCGTCCATCTGTCCATCCATCCATCTATCCATTATCTGTGTTAAAATACACATAAGCTGAAATCTAAAACGTTGCTTCTTTTAACTTTCTGCGAGGCAGAAAACATGTTCAGGCCTCTTGTAATTCTTTGCGAGACTGCAGTGAATAATTCATCTGACCGTACCTGTATAGTTAATAGTCGCTTGTTTAATGACATGCGTGTTTATTGAAGTGTAGATAACTGTATTGATGTGTCCTTCATTTTGCTCTGTGCTCTCTTTGATCAGAGATCCAGGGAGTGGTTGAGGCGTACCAGAACTGCCTTCCTAAGATCCAATTGTATGGCCCAACCAATGTTTCTCCCATCATTAACAGGATAGCCAAGCTGGCAGCAGGCGACGGCAACATTAAAGATGCTTCTGTGAGTGTCTCTTTATACTCTATTTGAAATATATGGATGTAATATTGGCAGTTCCCAGAGTGAGTAGCCTCTAGTTCACCTCACTGCTTATAGTAATAATGCCCTGCGGCGCAAAAAGGAAGAAGGGGCCCATTATAGAACAAATTAGTATGGAGAGAAGTCATACAGTGCCGTATTGGTGATGTATTTTTTATACATCAAAAAGAAATCACCTCGTGAACTGCTTTTAAAATGTGACTTCACACAAGTGGCCAATAAAGTTATTGTGCTCCTTATCTTTCCTTGATATCTCCTTGGGAATAAGAACACAAGTTGTTTATCTATTTACTATCTTAAATTACCCACCGGCTGCACGGACATTGTGTTCTAAACTATTACACTCTTGTAATTGCACTGACCTTCATGTAGATAGTCACTCCTCAATGTTACTCCTTCTTTTGATCAGCAAATGAGCTCCAGTGCACAATTAGGCTTTCAGGGAACACATTAGAAATTAGAAATACACACACTCAGGACATTGAGTAACACATAACACAGTAAAAATACCAACAAACTAACCACTACTCATGGGACCAATCAGAAATGATTACAGTCTATTGTGCCATGTTAATATTCTTGTAATTCTTGTATGCTCATTCGGGCTGTCAAAGTTAACGCGATAATAATGCTGTTTTACTAACTTGTCGTGAAGGAGGTTAAATAACGCTCCAAACTTGTGTTAAATTTTGGCGAGGACAAACTGGCATGGCCATTTTCAAAGGGGTCCCTTGACCTCTGACCTCAAGATATGTGAATGAAAATGGGTTCTATGGGTACCCACGAGTCTCCCCTTTACAGACATGCCCACTTTATGATAATCACATGTAGTTTGGAGCAAGTCATAGTCAAGTCAGCACACTGACACACTGACAGATGTTGTTGCCTGTTGGGCTGCAGTTTGCCATGTTATAATTTCAGCATATATTTTTATGCTAAATGCAGTACCTGTGAGGGTTTCTGGACAATATTTGTCATTGTTTTGTATTGTTAATTAATTTACAATAATAAATATATACATATATTTGCATAAAGCAAGCATATTTGTCCACTCCCATGTTGATAAGAGTATTAAATACTTGACAAATCTCCCTTTAGGTACATTTTGAACAGATAAAATATGTGTGATTAATTTGCGATTAAGTATTTTAATTTTTTGACAGCCCTAATTCTCATATTATAGTGTTCAGTGGACACATGAAATTAATTTCACACATACACACATGGACACACACACATAAGATGTCTCTGCTGTAATTTATGGTATATTTCCTATGTCTTTTGTTTTTAATATCCTCTTTTTTTATCTGTTCTTGATCCTCTTGTTTTCTGTATAACACTTTAATAAAGTGCCATACACACATACACTTATCTAATACCCGAGGCAACACACACTGAGAGTTGTTCTTGCTTATAACCACACATTGCTGTTAAAATGAGTTAATGTCAATATGGATTAATACACACTGAAAGCTCTTATCTTCTTCCAGCGTTACCACATCCTGCTCATCCTCACGGATGGTGTAGTGACAGACATGGCAGACACGCGTGAAGCTATTGTGCGAGCCTCCTACCAGCCTCTCTCCATAATCATTGTTGGTGTGGGCAATGCAGACTTCACAGACATGCAGATTTTGGATGGAGATGACGGAGTCCTACGCTCACCGAAGGGCGAGCCAGTCCTCAGAGACATTGTGCAGTTCGTGCCCTTCAGAGACTTCAAAACGGTCAGTTTTTCTCTCCGTCTGTCAATCTTCACTTGTTGACTTTCAGCTTTAACCCCATTCCTTCTGACTGCTGTGCTAGTGATGCTTATGGACAAATCTTTTTTACATAACGCCCATCCCCCCCTCCCTTGTTATTCTCAAGAGCAGACAGGAAGCTTTTGCTGTCTTTGCCAGTGCCACAGATGGACCTCATGGACTGGAGGACATCCATAAATTTCAATAACAATTTATTCTTAATGTAGCTACATGCAATCAGCAACATTTCAGCTGTACAATTATACTGTCTGCCGTGGACTAGATGTCTCATGTTCTAAACTGAAAAATTTCCCTAAAATTTACATTATAGTCTATATTTATTTAAAAAAATTGAATAAATGAGTGGAGAAGCCTAACACATGCAGACCAACCTAATCTCATGGGAAGGCGTATAAATAGCACGACATTTTCCAGTAGAGTCGTATATAATCTATGCAATCTGGAGGCTTGTGGCGGCCCAATATCTAAAGACACTTCATGTTGTCTTTTCCTTTAAGTTGTCACCCATCTGTCACCCAGAGTTTTAGGAAACACTTACATTATATAAAGTAGAAATCATAAGTGAAAAATGTATAATTGCGCTCCACTTTTCCACAAAGTTATGAGTCCAGATTGGCACATAAATTGTTAGAAATAGACACATTTATTGCACAGGCCCGCACATGTGTAATAAATGATCCCGTTATGTAATGAGTGTTACGCTACTGAAAATTGTTTTTTGAAATATGCTTTAACAACAGATTTTTTTTTTTTTACCCCATGCATACTGGTTTAACAAAGAAATAATGAATCTATAAAACACTGCAATGCAATAGAAGAGACTTTTTTCAGACTCACGAACAGAACAGTTACTCTCTAATACAAAGTCTGACACTGACATACCTCTTTTAATTTGTCTGAAACAAAGAAAGTAAACCTAATACCATCTGTAGTCCTCTGATCAAGAAAATGTAAAAGCTTCATTGGAAAATGTTTAAGATTAAAACAATATCTGACAGTTGTTTTGACAAGTCCAGCTGTTCTCTGTCTCTATTGCAGGCTTCACCTGCAGCCCTGGCCAAATGTGTTCTGGCGGAGGTGCCCAAGCAAGTAGTAGAGTACTACAGCCATAAGGCCATCTCCCCTATGTCTCCTATGAGGGATTTACTGACCCCCATCCTCAGCCCTGTCGCCACCACCCCGACAGAATAACCACCCGTCCTGCTCTTGGGGACCAAGCTTTGACCACAGCACCAGTCCGGCAAACTGAGAGGGAGAAAGGACACATGCCTCGTGATTTTGAACAAGGACTGAAGAGAAAATCTTTCTAAATGTGTTGTTGCTCATTTATTTCACACCTATCAAAGTGATTACGCAAGGACAGTATACGACGGAGGCTGTGGGTTACATTTCTCTGCTCAGTGTGGATCCAGCGCTTCTCCCTGGCTGTGCAAACCATGACCATCCAGCTGTTTCAGCCTCATGTGTCCTGGAGGATTGTGTTGTTTTTTTTCCCAAAAATTTTGATGCATGCAGGCCAATCCCTCAGTGCTGACCCATCGATCGGATGAGGGCTTACTATTCCTCATTGCCCATGAAATTCAGCACCTCAACTCTGTCTATTATGTTACCTTATGTCATATCTTCAGACAATTTTGAAGATGTACTGTACAGTACTGTATGTCGCAATCAAAATTAGATTGCTCAACTTGAAAATACTGACGATATTCAATCCAGATGTTATACTGTATATTGAATCACAGGAAGTGTGAAGAAGAGATGCTGCATCCAGACATATTATTACATACAAGTCTGTCTGTCTGCACGATTGGCCTTATTTTGGATTACAATATGACAATATTTCCAGACACACACAGATCACAATTTCAAATCAACCCTACCATGAATTGACCTTGAAACAGACCAATGGCATATCATAAATTAGCTATCTATTACTAAAATTGAAAGCTCTGTTCCAAAGTGCACCAGCTATTCTCAACAAACCAAAAAACATCCAGTCTGTAACAGCATGAACCATGAATGACACCACCTGTACCTAGCAAATACTGTACAAAAGCAAACAATGCCCAGTGTGTTTGGCAGTTAGCAGGTGCAGGTTGCCAAGTTAGTAAAATAATGAGCTAATCCCCCAGTAATTAGGCCAGGTGAGAAACCAGCAGCAGTGGAAAAATCGTTGTTTAGTTCTGATGTGTCACCCCTTCAGACCTGCTCACCTTGTACATCTGTGAAAATGCAAGTGACATAACTTCAGCAATGTGTGATATTTGCTATAGCTTGAGCTCTTTGTGTGCTTCTTTCAGTTACAACAGGGAGCTAATGAGTCATAGCAAGACAGAAAATACAGTCAGGTCATCAGGTGGAAAGTTAAAGTAAGATATGTGTTCTGAACTGCCTTTTCTGAGGTTATCTGAGAACAAAAGCCCGAATAACATTTTTCTCTAAGAGAAGATGAACAACCGAACCCTATTTTTAGTCTTTTGTCAGGTGGCTATGGTATAAACTGTGAAAATCTGAATTGTTCGTTATTGTTGTCATCCCTCTACCGTCATGCAGGTATAGCAGTCTTCACATTTCTGCAGCGTGCTTCATTATTTTTTCCTTTCTGCTGCTTTCTATATGCAATATAATTATACTCGATGTTTCATAAGGGATGTATAAGCGCACAGCTTAGATCCAACGAAAGCACAAAGCCGATCACAGTGAGTGCTGTAAAACACGCGCTAATGTTCATAAAACCAGCTCTGGAATGTGTTATATCAATTACATTTATATAACAATATTAAACATCTGAAATATGAATCATTATTAGCCGACCAAATTTCCTCAGTGATCATTAAAACTTTTCTTATCATAAAATTAGTATTAGAGGTAATTGCACATGTGCATCTCCAGAACAAACTGTTCTTTTCATTTCCAAGAAGCTCTTGCCTGAAGAATCACTATTAACTTGAGAGGCTGCGTTTGATTTTTCTGCTGTTTTATTGAGCTCTACAATCTTCATCAGATTCAAAAAGATATAGCCTTCACTTTCACATACCTTGATATGTTTCCTTAGCTTTATCAAGCAAATATTTCCAAAATACAGACAATTTATTATCAAGCATAATTTGAGAGATTAGAATTAAATATAAATCCCATAAAGTCTCTCTCAGAGCTAAACAACTTATTTACTGTAATGGATCATTTTCTGGCACTTCCCTTGGTTTTGGATTGCATATGCAAACTAATATTGTTAAAGAAGTACAATGTGGACATTTTAGATCCAAAGAAAGCATAATAAATCCCCTACAAATTGAACATTTTATGAATAAAGCTCAAAAATGGTTGCCCATACCAGTAGCCTAACTGAAAAGCATCAGCGACATAAATGCTTTTAAAACCTTACAGTAATACTGTTTGGTTTGGCACGACAGTTGATCTGCTTCCTCTTTTAGTAATGACTCTATACTTTGTACAATTGCTTGGTGCTTTTGCATTTATCTTATATGGTGTATTTGTGCTCTGAATGGTGACTAATTCACTTGGCCGAAATCCATTAAATGCATTGGCAGAATATCTAGTCTTTACAGCTACTCTAACATACACACATCCACCCCCAAGCTACACATATTAATCTGACTTTGATTTGTCCTCTAGAGCTTCACCAGCCCTCCCAAGATACAGACTATTGACTCCTCGTGAATGCACCTCAACACAGCTAGCGCTGCTGTTGGCTGCTCTCTGAACTCCTTTGAAGATCACAACTATTGAGGATTCTTCTGTCACTGTGGCTCACAGGGCGAGGCCTATTGATTCAGCAGACCCAGAGTTGGAGCCATACTCAGCTACTTGAATGTAAATGATCCTGGAGGTCTCACAACTTGACATTATAGTTTATTTATTAAGAAACCATGTATCCTGTAAGGATCTTAGTTCTCAATAGATTTACAACACAAAAAGTGTGACCAGAAAATTGCCATTCTCAAATGATAATTACTATCATAAAGCATTTAGAAACCAGCTTTCCCACAAACCTTTAGTGGCTACCTATTCTGACTAAATAAGGCAGGAAGTGCAGATATCAGCCAATATTTCTGTTCCTTGAGTGCAAACCAGCTCACACATGAATATCTAAAAGGCATCAGCACGTCTTTTTTCCCTATTGCCTGTATCACCGTATTGCTACTTTGCCTCAGGTTATGAGCTGCACCAGCTCAAACGGTTCATTACCCTGTACTCTTAACATTTTTATGAGATGTGATTTTACAATTGAGCTCAGAAAATGTTACTCCTTTATCTAATAAGAATTTTAAAAAATATTTTATTTTATATTTGCTATCAAATATGTAATACAAAAATTCCAAAATAAGTGTTTTCTCGGTTCAAACATCGATGCAATGAACCATGCAAATGTTTCTGGGGTTGCCTGAATTACAAAATGTATTAGATGTCTTATGCTAATGTTAAACAGTGATGCATGGGTCTTTAATGCCTCACCAGATTTGCCCCAAACAAATCACCCTTCAGACCATCTTTGAAAGTTATCTTTATTTCTTATTTTTAATATTTTTCATTTTCATTAAGTGAAAAGTTCCACTGCAATTAATCATGTATGGAGTATTCAAAGTATATCATTGTGTGCTTGTGTGCAAGAGCGAGCTGAATCTAAAGCTGAAAAAGCTTCACATAAAGAAAAACCCTTCAAGTTTTAATGGGAAACCATCATTTGTGCCACAGTGGTGCAACAACATGTGAGCTGAAACACTGGAGACAATAAGTTCATGTGACCATCTTGCACTGCGGATTAAAAAAAAAAGCTGTGAAGAATTAACTGAGCTGCTTATTTCCCCTTATCTACACTTGCACCATTGTCCGACAAAATTAACAAGTCATAGGTTTTACACCACACTAGTGTATTTATATCTTTCTCCCACTCTCTCTTTCACCCATCAACTGCTAATCAGGACCAGGTTTACAGCCCATAACCCTAATATGCAACTGGTGTTACTGCAGGCCGTGTGGGGGAGAAGCAACCCATGCATCATTAGTAAATATTTGATTTCTTCAAAAGGAAGAAAGGGATTTATTGCATGCTCACTTTTATTGTTAAGCTGTGCTGTGCAGTCATTCCTTTGGGTCTTATGATATGCTAATATGCAAGCCTGCATTTGCACAAACCTCTGTTCTTGTAGTTTACGCTCTCTGTCTTGCAGTTAGGTAAATAAATCTCATCATTTAACTGAAAATGTCTCTGTGATTTGTTTTCATACTTCCTACTCGCTCATGTCACATTTTCCCGTTGCTCACCGCTGCACATGGACGGACGAATAGAAATGAGAGAACGATATTGATGTGCTTGATGAAACGCAGGTTATGCTATCATGTACACGTTTGCCCTGTGTGGTTTTATTCCGCGGATGCTGTGAGCACTTATTGCATGGGAAGAGGGACTGAGCCTACTCTTTAATTCCATCAGACAGCTCCTTTCATTTAACGGCTATTGTTGAGAGCGCTGAATAACGGTTGTTTCCATGGTGACACCTACTTGTGGGGAGACATAGACCTTCATTTTTTGTCAGATTCAGGGACAAAGATGCAGGATGTGGCGAGGGCTCTGGGAGGAGGCCATTGGCACGTTATTATGAAAAAGATGAGGTTTTGATTGTGATGGCTGCTGTCCTTCGCAAGGCCACTGAACGTCTAGTGAGGCTGTGAGACGCTTCCCCTCTCCCTCACTCTCCCATAACCCCCTTTTGTGCCCGGCCGACTGATTTATGGCCACAATTAAAGAACACTCACCGCCGCTTAACATTCACTGGCAATGAAATCAACAGCAGGCTTGCACCCTGGGACAAGGTGCTGTTGTTTAGTGGAATCAGCTCATTGCCTCCATGTTATCAGATTACCTTTAATGCCTTTAAACACAGCTAGGCTTCCCTAACATTGGTATGGCTGGGAGGTCTAGCTGGAGGCACTGTAAAAACAGGAAAGACATTGGTTTTATTGTCAGTGGCTGGTTGCCTAATGCCTGCCTGTAATGAGGAAATGACTAATAAGAGATGGAGAATAGGAAATCTCAGTAGTAATTAGCTGTCTCCTCCTTCCCCGGGGGAGCAGCACACACCTTTGAAATGCTTCCAGCGAGCTCCTCTGATGTTGTCTCTCAAATGCTTTCTATCTCCCAGTCACTGAGTGCATTTACTGTACAGCACATACATGTATATATATAAATACACCTACACACAAACACACTTTGAAGAATGAAGTTGAGATATCACTCTGAATAAATAACAAGGTGCTTGTGGCAAGCACCTTAGCAGAGTGTACTGTGCTACATATAGAATACAAAATACTTTATTGTCTACTTTTTGCGTGCAAAAGGCAGAAATGCGGCACATTACAAAATGGAAATGTAGTTTACGACTATACATTGCGACCATTATACTATTCCAAGCGTCCTTGGTCAATCATGCATGCAGGAAGCTTGACTGAAGTGGGTCTATTGAAACAAGTCAATAGATGAGTCATCAAGACTTACTGCTATATAAGGACGAAGAGAAGGTACTGCCCAACTGAAGGGACTGTAGTTGTGATTTCTAGTGGAGTTAAATTGGCCTTCTGGGAAAATTTAGCCCCATCAAGCAATGTCATATCATAGCCTTGCATTGTGTCTCACTTGCTATCTCGCTCTCCCGCTCCCTCATGCACTCCCTTCACATCCTTTCTCTTCTTTCTCTCACACACACATTTCAATTTTCACATTCATTCAGTCATTGTCACTGCTTGTGAGAAAACAAAAAACCCTCACTATCAGCATTCAATATGAGTGTTGCCATAACGTGGGTATTTAAGTACATTCCCTCAGCATAATATTGGAGGAAATTAAAAACAAGACATAAGCCGCCCACACATGATCAGCGGTAAAATTGCTCTGTGCTGGCTGTGCCATTGTTTTTACTATGGCACATATGTCAAACTCAAGGCCCGCGGACCAAATCCAGCCCCTCGCAAATTTTGATCCGGTCCCCATATCAATTACAGTCAAGACATTTTACTCAAAATCACAAGTGTCAATCTCAAGGTGGCATTAGAGGAAATGTGCGGGGATCACAAAAGCCAGTAGGACTCATCCTCTGGGCACCATGAACGTCTAGACAAATGGTAATCCATCAAATGTTATATATTCAGATATTTCAGTCCGTACCAAGGGCAATCCCTAAAGCCATCGCACTAGCGTGGTTAAAAATAAAATATATATATATATACAGTATAATGTGCTTGTAAATTCCATACAATGACTATATGCACCAAGCAGAAAGTCTGTCTGTCTGAAAATCTGTAAACATGTAGAGGGAGGTTTTCATTTTATGTCAAAATGTAAACCAAACAATTTTCAAGAGGGATATAGTTTTTTACACTGACGGGTAACAATGTTCGTTGTTTTACAAGGAGGGTCTAAAGGAAATTACCCGTCCTCTCTGGCAGTGGGTCTACTGCAGAATAATTAACAAACAGGCTTCTCAGACTGCAGGACACTCAGTGACTTTGTGCCTCTGTCCCAGTCTCCTCTGTCTATGTCTGTGACATCCACAGATATAGTACTGTAATTTAATTAGGCTCTGGAGTGCCTAGTTGGCCAGCTTCATGAACCTCCTTTCATAGTTGCACAACTTCGACTGCGGGCCTGTCCCACTGACAAAAACTCCCACTCTTCTCCACCTCCTGTTGTGTCCCTTGCCTAATATGAAATTAAACCTTTAAATCTTTCATGCAGCAGAGCCACAGAACCAGCTGTAATTAGTACAGAAAGCAAGCGGGCACCCCGGGAGTTGGATTGGACATTCATATGACAACATTTTCTGGGTTGCAGTCCTCTTCTCCCATTTCTGATGGAAGCAGCCAGAAGGTCTGTGTTTGAGGCATCATCATCATAATTCTTGAGGACATACGGACGCCTGTTAGTGATGAAATCCATAACTTTCTTTGGTTAAAAATGATCATTTCATACCATCTTCTTTGTCGAGTTTTGTTGGATGTTAAGACATATTTACTGTGGTTTGACTTGTTTATGTGTTGCCTGCTATTCATTGTCATTGCTCATGGTAGCAGCTTGCTAACTTTCTGGTTGACAATACCAAAGGAGGCTGTACAAACCAAGGCATCACACAGACATTGTGTTTAAGTCTGTGCCATCTATGCTGCTTTAGTGTGTAATTTCACCACTTTAGCAAGTATGTGTGCAAAAAGCTATGGACATTCGCTTAAATTGTATATCTTGTAAAAATATTAGTTGGGACAACATGAGTGGCACAGGACAAACACATTTATATTACGGAAATGTAATATTAAATCCTGCTTTCTTATTTGTGTTTGTTTTCCCTTGTGGATTAGTGTGTGAATAGAGTTCAGCCTGCAGGCCTCTGCAATCAAATGAAGGCAATAAATAGTAGAATGATAAATGAGGGAAATACATGTCTCTTTAGCTTACGCTCACCATCAAGTCGCTAACTGCGTTTTCTGCCATTTGGGGCTGAGCACGTAGTGTACATTGGATCTTTACAGACATAACAGATAATGAAATTACCCTGAACCGTTTAGCGTTCTGCACATGTACCGACGCCTGCGACGGGCTCGTGATTAGACATTAGTATCATTGGTTTTAAACTGCCATAAGTCAAACATCCACAATATGTAGGCAGTAACATAGGAGCCATGAGGATGCAGCACCTGCTGTGGGAATCAATGAAGCAGAGCAACCTGAATGGAATTACATGAGGAGCAGAGAGGGGCAATTTCCCCTTTTGACTCTTCTCATATGAGATTCTCCAAGTGCTAGCATTATGTAACACAAGAATAATTCATACACTGAATAAAAAGAGAGACGTGTTACAATATTGGTGTGTAATATCTGTGTATAATGCAATGGCTGCTTTGGGATTGCTAGATGGATGGATGTGGATAATGCAAGATGAAGGGAACAATGAGTCTTTAGAGACATTGAAGATTTTCTTGTCCACAATGATGATCTGCAATTATGTGTTCACCAGGTTAAATAGGCTTGTGTACACACTCACGCTATTCGTGGGAGTTGGCATTAGGATCGTACACATGTGCACATTTTCACAGTGATTGTGATTCATTAAAAGGAACAGTGAGTTGGCGGCGCAGTTCAAAGCTGGGGTTCATGATTAGAGTTCACTGAATAAACTGTCATGCACAATTTTCACTTAAATACTTTAAATTTGTATGTGACCTCCTATTGTGGGCAGACATGTGGAAGATGCCCCAAGCAAGGCTGAGTTTCCTGATCAGGGCCACATATGACACCCTTCCCAGTCCCCGGAATCTTCACCTCTGGTATGGCACAGAGGAGACCTGCCAACTCTGCAACTCCAAAGACCCCACCTTGCGGCACATCCTCTCTGGATGCAAGGCAGCGCTAGCGCAGGGCCGGTACAGATGGCGCCACGACCGGGTGCTGCGTAAGCTAGCCGAAATCCTGGAGACACGCAGGCTGGAGGTAAACAAGGCCAGCCCAGCAACATCTCAGCGGCTGATCCAGTTTGTTCAGCAAGGGGGCAAAGGCCAGAGCAGCAGTGCAAGGGGGCGGTCTCTCCTGTGTCTTGGAGGCGAGTGGAATATGAGAGCTGACCTTGACCAGCAGTTAAAGTTCCCGCATGAAATAACACTAACATCCCTTCGGCCAGATATTGTGCTCTGGTCCACCCCTACAAGGACGGTTATAATGGCGGAGCTGACTGTCCCATGGGAAGAGGGGATAGAGGCTGCTTTCGAGAGAAAGAAGGAAAAGTACTCAGAGCTGGCAGCTGAGTGCACTCAAGCAGGATGGAGGGCGGTCACCCGTCCAGTAGAAGTCGGGTGCAGAGGCTATGCTGGAACATCCACCCAGCGGCTCCTGAGGTCCCTGGGGATCACAGGCTCCAAGCTTAGAAAGGCGCTCAAAGAACTTGCGGAGGAGGCTGAGCAAGGGAGCTTCTGGCTCTGGCTTCGTAGAAAGGACAAGGCGTGGGGAAAAGGAGGGTCCTAAGGCTGGCTGCAGGGGGCGGCAGGGAGACGTCCCTGTCGCTGCTCCACCACCTTGAGATGTTCCGGGAATAATGGAGCGAAACATCAATGAAGGGTGGCTCCCGGCTGACGACCCTGCAGCCGGCCCAATGGCACCGTCGGAGGTGTGACAGGCAGAAATGCCCAGCAGGTATAACCACCTGTGCTTCAATTTAATTTGAACAAAAATTTTGTGCTGTGGCCAAACATTTTGCAACAAAGAAAAACTATTTAATACCACTAGTTATATCCTCCATCTTCTAGGTCTTATTTGGTTAAGCCCGAGCCATATCCCTAGGAAATATACGCCAAAAAGAACGTACCCAAAATGAATCAGGAATAGCTCCTCAACCATAAGGCTTATATGCATATCTCTGGTCTCCTTTGATAGGTAAGAAGCTAAATATTATGAATACATTGTAAGTAAACCTATATCTATTACCAATCCAGAGTAAATAGAGATGCAATAAAGGAAAAAAATACGATTTTTGTCCTTGCCTATAAAATCCAAGGGCGTGTTCCAAATTGCATACTTTTAATTTTTATTTTCAATACTGCAGCTGCCCTTACAAAGTATGCACTGGTGCATGATGTATGCATACAATTGCAACATAGTACTTCATCATAACATTGCACTTTGAACTTTGACCCTCTTACTCATATATCTGCAGCTCAGAGGATTGTGGGTCAGAATAGCCAGAAAAGCATGATGGCTTGCATACTGCAAAATGTGACCGAATGTAGTAAGACATCTATTTTTTAGGCATACTGCATTTGACATACTATGTCTTGGGATATACTAAATATTTTTCTGGCATACTAAATAGTATGGTAGTATGGGTATTGGAAGGCACATTACATTTCAAAGGCAATATCACCATTATAACCAAGATCCCATTGATAACAATGCAACTGAATGTCTTTTCCTACTCTTTACTACAACTGTGACTGTAAATATGATGAAGATACACTAGAATACACCATTTATGATACTATTTATAAAGATGTACTCAGGCGGTCTCCAAGTTTGGGCAATGTTTATTGTTTACGTGTTGACCATTTACTGGGAGTTTTACTTCAAAACACTATTTATATCAATATAGCCATGTTACAAATGATATAAATCTACCAAAAACATTGAAATAGTAATAAACACAACCAATATTGATCAATATTCATTTATAACTGAAGAGCTCTATGCTATACAGGTCGATTAATAGAGAATGCAAAGGCCCTCAGTGCTCTAAACAGCCACCAGGTGGCCACGAACAGCCAGAGCTCCCACCAATGAAAGTCAATCAAACTTGACAAAGATGGCCGCTGATTCCCCCATGCGGCTCTCTGCAACTTCCCATCGGCCCAACCTGTACCGTAGAACCGTAAGTAACAAGAAAATTATCCCAGGTCTGTTGAGCACAACTTGCTCTTATATTAACGATAGTTATATTTGTATGACTCTATTGTTGAAATAATTTGTAATAATACATAGAAGTTTGTACAACATACAGTTGGTTTACAGATTATGAAAGTTGAAGACCCACCTCATGTTTTCACAATAGTGGGCTGGGTTTCTGTGCAACGTCATCACAGAGATGCGCACGCAACTAGGGGGCAGAAAAAGCATGTCTAGCGGAGATGACAAGGAGTTGTTGTGCAGTAAACTGCACCAAACGTAGAAAAGATGGATGGAAAATATTTACTATTATGAGGGGATTATGGATTATGGATCGTTAGCTAAATTTGAATCGGACATATCTGCAGTATTGTATTGACTTTTGGCGTCTAGTATAGTCAACAATAATGTACAAACAATGCAAAATCTACGTTGATTAACCTGCATTTAACTGTCATACGAGGACAAATACTGTAAATAACAGTTTCCTTATCGTCAATAGAGCTGGACGAGGCTAAATTAAGCAGAAAAGAGAAATCACAACACTACATCACAAAATAATGGACATGATAAATAGATGATATCTAACAGTGAAGGATGCAGAGATCATTTTTCTTTTTATCAGAAAAAAGTAAGGAGAAGAACTAACAAACTCACAAGTCACAAACTGGATGAATAATATAGGCTAACGTATGTGCTGTAGCTATTTCCCTTGCAGTCCAGTCTTTGGAGACAGATGGTGGCATGTTTTTTTTAAAGGAGAGACACACTTGTACGTCTGCGTCAACTATAACAGTAATGTTGTGAGTCAACTCCAAAATACAGAGGTCATAACCGTGTGCTGTCATAATCAGAAAATGACATCTGTTATGGGCCTTTCAAGTAAAGATAAAGGACAGTGTGCATCTGTGATTCAGCATAAATCTGCCACAGATGATAAGAAAAGGTTATTTTTTTATTTTAAGGTTAACTCAATGAATAATTTGATATTAGAAATTGGCGTAACATGAAACATAAGATATGAGAAATTTAGAGGCTTGATATAGAGTGCTCCAGAGATGTCATATTATTGTAGGCCATCCAGGAAGTTTGCACCGCCCTGGTTTGCTCGACAAAAAGCCAATGGGATTTTTCCATTGGGTTTTGGACAATTGCAGAAAATAAGCTCTGTGACAAACACACGTTTATGATACTTACACGTTTTGTTCAGCAAGATAATCTTCACGAATGAACACCCCTTTAATGATTTTGAAGTGTGAATTCAATTGCCAGAAGTAAAAATTTAATGCTAGGCTATAAATGACCTACACCATGGTCGCATGAAGGCGAGTATACACAACAAGACTGTAATGGCAGATGAGTCGGCGTGATGACTTTTAATAGTCTCATATAGCCACTTTTTTTAGCAACTGCCTTTTTTAAGACACATTAAGGCTACAAAATTCACGAATGGGGTATTTGTTAATGTATTTTATCTCATAGAACAAAACGTTAAAATCTTTTAAGCTTGTGTTAACCACAGACCTTATTTCAGGCATCTAACTAAAAAACCCATTGACGTCCAGACGAGGGAACGTCTAAAATGCCAACTCATTTCCGGGTTTTAGGATTCATTCCTGTAGCACTCTATTCAGACAGGTTGATTTATGTGTCTAATATTATAAAGTTTTGTGCTATGTTAATTGAGCCCCTCCTTCTCCTGATTATCAGTATTGACGGTGAGGTCACATTACAAAGCAAGATCTTCCATGTTTGTTGATCCCAAGTTGTATTTACAAGAGTGAAAGCTACTTATGCTCATGAGAGGAATCCCAGAACAACACCATGGTGTGTCTAATTGGATTTGCGAAGATTGATCGGTGATGCCATTGGTGATGTTTCCTGATGTTGTGTTGAAATGTTGGCTATCTCACTGGCCTTTGGAGACCCTTTTCTATCGATTGGTAATGTCATTTAAGATCCTGACACCATCTCGCTGTTGCATCAGCATACGAGGTGGCTTGCTAAACTCTTGAATTACCTATTGATTGAAGAATGTCTTCAGAGAGACACAAGCCGATGGGCTGTTTGTTTTTGTAATCTTAAATGTAATCTCTTGCGTGTGATCTCAAGTTTTCATTGTGACAGTCCTTTGAACTGAGTGTTTTATTTTATTAAAGCACTTTCTAATAATTATCTATCTAATTATTATCCAATTTACTACAATGTAGGTGTCATTTGTACTGGTTACTATAGCATTGTACTCACCAAAGTAATCAATACAAGGAATTTTGATGAGGCAAAAACATGCAAATACTGTATGGAACTAATGATTTTAGCCGGTATTGTTGGTAAAAGACATAGACAGTGAAATGTAACCAGCTAGAGATGACTCAATAAACTGTGATTACAACCCAGTGATTGGTCTCTTTCAGTCAATCAGCCAATCAACTTAATCAATACAGCAAGTCACACTTAAAAAGACACCTCAATGAATTGATGCTTTTAAGATTGAGCCTGAAATGGATTGATTTTTCCTCTCTCTTTTTATAGTAGTTTTAACAATGACTCAGAAAGAAAAGAGGGTGGTTGCTCTTTTTTTTTTGTTGCTCTGTTGCTTAATTTATACCAGCAAGAGAAATTAACAGATAAAAAAAAATAATGTGTTGCAACCTAGTCTCTTTGTTTTTTAATAAGCCAACAAAGAGAGGCGCCAATTTACAGCCTCCCAGTGGCTCACTGTCTCTGTATGAGATAAATGGCCTTAATTTTCTCCAGTGCTCAGCCTGCATGGATCCATTGCTAAACCAACAAAAGCAAGGCACAAACTACAAGGACACAGATACTGATGTGTCCATTTCTATTAACGCCTGAAAGGTAAAGATGGAGATCAGGAAGTTCCCTTTCGAAACTTTGAAGCAAAAAGTCCTATTCAGATACAGAATCCCTTTACAGGCTACGCACAATGAATTCATTTTATCATGACAATGCTCTCTGCCTACATGTATTCTTGTACATTGAATAGCTTTTCCATTCCTCAAGGTAATGTAAAGACATAAAAGTATATAGGAGCACTATTGACTCAGGGAAGAGATGGCCTTCACACTGCTGCTACAGATGAGTAATGACTGGGAGAATAATCCAAAGCCATAAATTGTTAATAGCTCTTATCATAAACCTTGGTAGAAATCAATGCCTTTCGACTGAAAGATCTTCTTTGTAACTGCACGTGTGAGTCGTTTAGTTAAAAACCAATAACTATCAAGTCACATACATGACAAGAAAGCCAACTAGACATAAAAGGACCCCACATAGTTGGGGTTATTTCTGTGACTCAAAAAAGTCACACACAGACACAAACAGAAGATAAAATCACAGGAAAACTTTCCTCATTCAGGCCCGGAGGAGAAGTGGCCCCAGGTTCTCCACTGGAGGAAACAGTCTGTCAAACCGTTCTGACATCTTCAGGTTACTTCAATAACCTGAATTTAGATCCTTGTGACCTGCATAGTTCATGTCTTGAGTTGTAGTTCGGCATTATTTTCTGACAATTATTGGTTGTACTGTATGAAAGAGAGGGGTGTTAATTGTGACACTGTATAAGTGGAGGTTAAATATACTTTTTGAAGATAATTATGAAGCAAAATATGGTCAAATGTAAAAAACAATTATCAGACACAAAATCCTGATTTAATTGGGTTTGGTTTTATTCTGTAAATACAGTGCAATGTGACAGGAAAGACAGGAGACAGAATGACAATATACAAAATCAGTTGCACATTTAAAGAAGCCAGAGTCTGCTACAGTATTGACCTGAACTCTGACCTGAATTGTTCAGTCACAAATTCTACTGGTTAGATGATTACAGGCTATAAAGCAAATGGCAACTTGCTAATTTGATCCCTGATTCAGCTTCACTGAAAGTTGATATGACTCTTTTTAAAGATCTTGTTCAAACTGAGGAGCCAAAAACACAATTGTGATGTAATAAAGTGGGGAAAAAAGATCCCTTGGAGTTT
This sequence comes from Sebastes fasciatus, assembly GCF_043250625.1. NCBI lineage: Eukaryota > Metazoa > Chordata > Actinopteri > Perciformes > Sebastidae > Sebastes > Sebastes fasciatus. Next base: position 29,086,443 of record NC_133796.1, read on the forward strand.
CCATCTAAGCACGTAATGAGGAAAAGCCTATTAAAGAGAGGGCTTGATCTTTGTCATAACAGTGAAAATGGAATTCTACATTATTACGAGTACGGGCAGAGGTTCGTTATTGTTCTGCTGACCTTTTTTGATTAACATTACTTCTGCATTCTCTTTTACTGGCAGCTTCTGTGAGGAATAATCAACCTTTTGTCCTATTGTCACTTACTAAGGAGATTTCAAAACTGAACTCTGTGTTTTTAAACTTTTACTACAGAAACATCATTCTGTTTAATAAAAAGTAAAGCAATAACATAATACAAGGTAAAGAAGATAAGACGGATAAGACTTTATTGAAAACAAAAAACACATTACATTACGGGATTTCTTGTTTCACTTACAGTATGTAGTCTAAAGTATTGTAGTATTTGAAAATGGCCATGCCAGTTTTTCCTCGCCAAAATTTAGTGCAAGTTTGGTGTGTTATTTAGCCTCCTTCTTGACAAGCTAGTATGACATGGTTGGTACTAATGAATTCCTATGTTTTTTTAGTTTCATATGATTCCGATATATCTAGCTTTACTGCGCCCGCTACAACCTAAAAATCGCCAAAAATTAGTGGTATTAAAACAAATTTGCATTAACACATCGTCGTGTTAACTTTGACAGCCCTAGTTAGAAAGCTTTGTTATCAGCCGCGACGGCTACGTTGGTATTGTTTTCACCTTGTGAGTCAGGTGTGTGTGTGTGTCACTACTGTTGTGGGAACTACCACAGAGGCGGATTTGAGTACTTTACCAGGTGTTTATATGTTTTTCTGTCTGCCTGTCTGTCTGTGGACAGGTTTTGTGACCGCGATATCATCACAACCGTGCAAGATGCAGTCACGAAACTTTACCGGTGTGTAGCTGAGATCAAAATGAAGCTTGAGTACGAAGATGATGGTGTGGTCCGAGCAAGGTGGCCAGAAGTAGGGGGATCATCGCAAGATGCTCTCTAGTTTGTCTTCGTCAGTCGTCTGATGAACGGTAGACAGGTGTCGTCAGTGCTGCACTTTCTAAAACCAACAATCAGAAGGACATCAGCAAAACATTTGTGAGACAAATGCTCCCAACCAGACGGCTAATAAATTAATTTTGTGGTGTCCACAAGACAGAGCAGTCTGTCCTCACCAAGCACATTCGTTGTGGGAGTAATGCATTACTAACATCTTCCCCTTAATGTCCCTGAGCAATGTGTGGGGGAAACCTCAAAACAAGACATTTTCTTTTAATGGCCACCGATGGTATCTGCGTCTAACTGCAAACCAAACGACAGAGGTGCCATCTATCAGAACTGACAACGTGGATAAATACATCTGTTACTATTTTTCTGTGGAACAGTCCACATGATTGTGTCTCTATTAATCACAGTTCCTCGCTCCATCACAGGAGATGCTAACAGTTATTGCTGCAACAAAACATTATTGAAGGACATTTGAAAAACGATGCGGAATGTCACTGTCTGAAATGATCGTCAACAGCTGCAATAACTATTCTTACTAATTTGTAAGACTGTAGGGGTGACAGCTGGACTACTGAGTGGGCCATGGCATTAACAGTATATTGCATTTGAAGTCAGTTGGGCCAACCACCAAGGTCATGCCACAGAGTAGCTGCTCTTTGCTTAGGTGAGAGGATTTTAAAGGCAGATAAAGGTCAGGGAAGGTGTCACCGATCAGAGGGCCCCGTAGATTTATGATGGCAGAGCCTGATTTCCACTTTAGGGCCTTGAGATAGGTCAAAACATTGTTTAACATGAATTCTGGGCTTCACCCAACTTTTGGCACATTTTACTGTGTTTTGATAATATTCTACCATCCTCAACCTTGGCCCATTCCCAGTGTACACACTCACAGACTCACTGACTTGGAAGTGCGTTCCCTCCAAGTCCCTCTGGGCTTAAGGGCTGTCCCACTGTCAAATCTCGCAGACATTTTGAGCCCTTTATGCACACTTTCTCTAAGTCTGCATTTCTGCAGACTTTGCCTGAGCGAATTACCCACAAGTCACAGCTTTGTGACATTAAACAGGGCGTCAAATACCAAGGCTTTGGCACAAGGCACCCCTTAACGCCGGTGTGAAACACACCGGGTTCTCTATTAACCACATTGTAAACCCATCTGCGGCAACAGAAAACACTCTGAGAAAGCACACCAGCAGTGACTGTGGTGACGCAGTTTAACGAGCGAAAAGACACAAACCGGGCACGCGGGAGGGGAGGTGAATGGGTACAACAACCAAAAGGCTTTCACCCAGGAGATCGCTGTTTGTGTCCCTTGGGTCACATTACAATCAGGTGCTTGTTTGTGTCCCGTGTTCACAACGTTCAGTGTCATTTTCACTGTACAAACATAGTTTTAAGCCCAACCATGTTGTTTTTTCCGAAACCTGGTGACAACAAGGGTAACTATAGTGGTTTTAATGCCAAAAATAAAGTGACGCCAAGGAACGTGACAAAGCGGCGGTATGCAACGAGTTGGAATGTGTTGATCTGTCTCTGTATCTGCCTTTCTATCTGTACCTGCAGCTGATTTTTCAATGAATCACTAAAAATCAAAAAAAAATTGTGTAAACAATCTGCAGTTGGGTCCTTCCCCTGTTGCCTCGCACACACCCGCCGTGACACAACACAAGGAAAAGCCGTCCTTGCTCAGACCCATCACAATGGGTTCATATGTGATAAAGGGGTTATGTTTCAGTTGTAGGGGGATCTGACGTCTGCAGACGGTATCATGTGGTGTCATTGACTGAAACTATAGAGGCAATATCTCCCAGCATGCCGCGTGTGCTGTGTGGCTTGTGTCCTTTCGATTTTTTGAAGGAGACCAGCTGAGTGCAGGAAATAGCTGAATAGATTTCTCCTCATCATTCTCTCATGCAACTTAATGGAAAAGACGTGCTATGTTATATGAGAAATAAAAGGAGGTTAGATATTGGACCATTGTTTTGCTTTTATGTCCCTCTATTAATCTCACTGTGGTAAAACTAGACGCTGTATAGACATGAAATTACTGCTATTAACGTGTTTGTTTGATTAATCCCGACAGCATGTCTTTAATTAACCTGGGCCACTTCTTCGCCTGAAAGTTAACCCTTTTCGGAATACAGATTTATAATGCTAATGGTCGTACATTATCTGGGGAGGAGTGGGTGATGAACAGAAACAGATTATAGTACTTTAGGAGCTCAGTAATTGTTCTGTTGGTCCATTAAATGTTTTCCCAGTGTGGAAAAAGTCAAAGCTTCATCTGGGACTGACGTGATAGTGCCATCTCATATTATTGCCACAGTCATGTTGTTTCTGTCTCAGTGTTTTGCACAGCACAAAATGTCCTGATGGGAGTGAAGGGGTCCGAGTCCCATTTTAATTAATCTGCAGGCCAGAATGTGCTTTGTGTCAACAATTTCTCTTTACCCACGGTGGTGTGGATGCTATAAATGTTAATGTGCCGTTAATGCCACCGCTTTGACCGTACAAACACTGAGACGTGATAATAAACAATATTGTGCTATATTCCACACACTAATGCACACAAACACACAGTTTTAAGAAGAGTTGAGAGGCAAAGGGTCAAATAGAGTTGGCAGATAGTGTTGTCTCTCTGTTTTTGAACACCTGGCAGAGATTTATATTGGTCCTGCTCATCAGTGTGTGTTTTCATCAGTATCCCTAAGAGATTACTCACCAATTATCAGCACATTGTGTACTCAGCTTTCTTTCTCCACTTGGGCTGTTCCAAAATTTGCCAACAAGCATGTAGGTTTATGCAGCAGTTCTCATCCCAACTCGTCTCATACAGACGCTTTGTCAGACCCCTTGGTGTCACTTTTTGGTCGCAGTAAACACGTGCTTAACGTTGTGAAGTAAACCTCTTGCTTAGGTTTAGGCAACAAAACCACTGTAGTTAGGTTTAGGAAAAAACATCATGGTTGGGCTTAAAATTACTACATTTGTTAAGTGAAAGTGAGACTTAATGCACGAACACGAACACGAACACGAACACGAACACGAACACGAACACGAACACGAACAGCAGTCTCCTGGATGAAAGACTTGTGTTGGTTGGGACCATCCACCTTGGTATTTTCTCAGCTGGTCTCAACATGGCTGCCGGGTCACAAACTTTCTAATTTTACAGCTAAAAAGTACACTACAAGATGTTTCTGAAAACATTTTGAGGCGAGAAATAGGCATTACAGTAACAGAATATTGATTCATATTTGATCAGCGCTGCCTAGTTTGACCGTTTGATCGGAGTTCACGAGTGATTGACAGCTGCTCAGAGACTCCAGCTCGGCTCTGATTGGTTGTTTTCCTCCGGTCTGTGAAATCTTGCAGATGCCATTAGGAGCACCGGATGACACAGAGGCACATGATTTTTTTCAAATTACCATTCTCATGCACTACTGTCAGGATATAGTGATCGTTTTAGAAAAATAATTTTTTTTTAATCATATTTGCTCCAATTCTACCCACTGCAGCTTTAAACTACATCACCACACTCCTGGGCACTTTCTTGGAGGGTTTACTGTTGCCACGGATGGGTTTTCACTGTAGTTCATTGAAAGCCTGGTGTGTTTCAAACAGGCGCTAAAGTGTGCTTTGTGCATTGGTATCACACGTCGATGGCCTTGAAAATGAGAATGGGCTGGTTTATGTTATAACCAACAGTTTTAATTATTTCAGCTTCGTTTAAGAGAAATCATGTTTTGGTCACCATTTTGACATGGCGGATGGCTCTAAATACTTAAATACCCATGAGCCGTAGCCACTATTGCCATGGAGAAGAAGCCAGTCAGAGGTGAGAATCACAGCGGTAGAAAGTTCAAAACGCTTTGTCGGTGCAGTTGAGAATAAAACACAGTGCCATAGTCTCTGAATTCATCCAAAATTGACCCAGGGCTTCGTCAGAAGCGTAGCACCCACCCTCCGGTTCCCACTTACAGTATGTAAACACTGTTATCTCTGTCAGCTCTGTTGCCGTTGTTTGCACTGTTTATTGCTGTTAGCAACGTTAGCTGCGAGCAGTGGCTCGCTGACGCCATGTTGAGAGCCGTTGAGAGGCAATAGAAATGCTCCCTATCCCGTATTTACCACCTTTAAAGGAAAAACATTGAAATAAATTGTTTTTAGACTTTAGTGACTCAGACCAACTGGTCCAGGAAGGTGGCGACGAGAGAAGAAGAGAAGCCCAGATATGCAGTTCCCCAGTAGCTTCCTGCAGCTCCTCCAGGTCGGATCCAGATGTGATCCGAGTACGTCACACTAGGGCTTCCCTAGCGTGTTGTGCTTGCTGCTACTCTTTATTATCAGCTGCCTGAAATACACCGACTGGCACTCTCAAGCCTTCAGTCTCTGTCCCTGGGCTGCGTTTCATTGAGGACAGTTTATAGATCAAATTTCTGCTTACTCCGGACAATCGATCAGCAGAAGTTGAGAGGGATTCCTTCTTATCTCAGTAAGCTTGGAGACGAAGAAGAAACCAGTCAGAGCACTGATTTGCTGAGAGAGTAGTTGTGAGATTTCTGCAGTTCCACACTTCCTGGATTAGGCCTCTGTGCTCCTGTACTTACTCCCTGACCGACTGCACGGATGAATGACAACTACCTTTACAAGCCTCTGATTCCCCGCTGTTATTTAATTTAAATTTTCAGAGCTCTCATTTCCCCCGTGCATGGAATCTGGTACTTTGTGTGGATGTAGTGAAACATCATCCCAAAGAAAAGGTTTTGATGACAAAATATGCACAACATCAAAGAGACGTGATTTTTAAGGTAATTGTTGCTTAAAGGTGGGAATAAAAGCGAGATTGTAAAAGAGAATGTGATAAACTTCAGGCTCAGCAAAAATGTTCTGCAAACTAAAGGAAACATGACGGGTTTGTTTTCCAGTGGTAAAACCGACCAACAGAATTTACAAGCAAGTGCTCCACTTAATTTCTAGAGCATTTGATTAACAGGGACGTGGGGCTGTCTCCTCCACACGCAGTCTGTCTATCTTTGAGAAAGCAACCTTTAAAGAGCTAAATAATCTGTGTTTTTTTTGCAGCATATTGGTCAAGTTCTTGATTCTTCCTATACTTCCTGGCCTGTACAACAATGCTGTGATCAATGGCATTGATTCTCCACAGGTCCACTGTGTGGCGAAGATCAGATGCGGAGCTGGCTCAATATGTTATCACTATTCCCCAGCTTCATTGACCGCTTGGCAGATAAGGTGTCACTTTTAGTGGACGGACAGGCAGTTCTTTGCAAGTGTGAGGGTGTAAAGCCACATTTATAGCGTGCTGTCCAAACAGACTATCTGATACAACGACATATATTTGTTCTTGTTGTTTGTATGGAGCTGTTTGCCAGAACACAAGCACACTGAATTGGAGTAAACAGCTGAAGTCCAACCCAAAAACTGGGATGAAAATGGGCCGTGACTGACGACAGACTGCACTGCATTTGAACAGTTTGTGTATGAGGAAATATTAACACTCAGCCTCAGTCAGTAAAGTGAATCAGACATCTGAAACCTCCTGGTCAAACAGCTTGGTGATGGTATAAAAAGTCTGTAAACAGGTGACTTTGAGCTGGACCGCTGTGGTTGCTGCGGGCTTTGTCATCCACCTGAACACAGAGCATTGGTCCTCAGGGGTCTGAGTCGTCAATGACCTCCACAGCTCACTCCCGGGAAAAAACACAACAAAACAAAACAAACCAAGATGCTGCCAGATGAATGCAGCATGCACTTGGCATAAAGCAGCTATATTACGTGAGACGGTGGTGGTCGCTTTGAAGGAGTGCTCTGTGTATTGTTCTATTTTCTGATCTGCAGCCAGGAAATTACACAGTTCAACGGAATCGTAATCAATTCACTTGAAAACAATATAATAGTTTATTAAAATGATTATATAACATATACTGTTGTTCCAGTATATAAACCTTTAACTGCTTGGCAGAAGAGCAATGTTATATTATTAAAATATCTAATTAAACTAGAAAATGCATTTCCTGCTGAAAATGCGTGGGAATGCTGACAGCTGAAATTAGTAGAGTTATGTATTATCTATAATGTTGCAGTTTATGTAACATTATCATTTATGATGTCACAAAGGCAACATTCTATGATCTCAATGACGTTGTCACAGGAATGTTAGTTTAATCTGTATGACAGAAATCATTGACTTCAGCAGAGGAACTATGACTCCTACTATGTTGATGTTAATTAAAAAAAACAAAACTAAATAGAGCATTAATGCTTAATGCATTAATGCTTTCCCTTCGTGGTTAATGGCGTTGCCTAGCGTCTGCGTCGGGCAACCCTCCGTCTGCTGACAGTGGAGGACCTGCGAGTCTTCTGTCTTCGGTCTTCGGTCCCTGTCTGCGAGCGGAGCGAGTGGCCTGTCGTCCTACGCGTGGCAGTATCAACAAAACACTTGTTTTTTGATCTGTGATTGATGGGCGTAATGGGGGTTCTATAAGTAAACTTTCGACAACGTTCCGCGATGTCACCTATGATGTCACAGTTTATGTGAAATCATCATTTATGACATCACAATGGCAACATTCCATCATGTCACTGATGATGTCACAGGAGAGTTAGTTTAATCTGATTGTCAAGACTTTCTGGCAATTATAATGTCCCATATGTCTACTACTACTCTGTCAATCTCTGTGAGAAATCATTGACTTCATTGAAGGAACTATGACTACTACTATGTTGATGTTAATTTGAAAAACCTAAATACGGTCAAATTTATCAAACTGTTCTAAGCCTTAAAGGTCCCATATTATAAAAAGTGAGATGTTCAGGTATCTTTTATTATTAAGCAGGTTTAAACAAGCAGTCAGGAGTACTATGCATGTGTGATGTCACAAATCTACGATGTATTGAACATTTAAACGTTAAAAAATGAAGGGCACTGTCATTTTGATGCTTGGGCTACATGTTTATTGGCATAGCCTAGCGTCTGCGTTGGACAATTCTATGGCATGGTGTTTTAACATTTAATAGCTAAGCTTGACTATCTGGAATTAACATTAGAGATATCCACAATTGCGTTTTGATTAGTCGTAATGACATTAGAGCGGAAAAGAATGCTGTCATATATAGCGGCACAGAATATCACAATTGCTGATCAAATGCTTTGATATAGAGTAGAATACAATAGCATCATAAAGAGCGTGATAGAATGCTGACATATAGAGCAGAATAGACATTCCTATGACATCATCATTTATGATCTCACAGAGGCAACATTCTATGATCTCAATGATAATGTTGCAGTTTATGTAACATTATCATTTATGATGTCACAGAGGCAACATTCCATGATCTCAATGATGATCTTGCAGTTTATGTAACATTGTCATTTATGATGTCACAGAGGCAACATTCCATGATCTCAATGATAATGTCACAGTAATGTTAGTTTAATCTGAATGACAGAAATCATTGACTTCATCAGAGGAACTATGACTCCTACTATGTTGATGTTAATTTAAAAAAATAAACTACACAATAGGTGTACGATAGTACAATAGTAAGTTCAACATACTTTGTGCGAATAAACAGTAGTATGTGTCTTTTCGGACACACTGAGAAGTAATTTACGTCATTACTTCCCCCTTGCCGGTTGGAGACGCATATCCATGGTAACTTGTGCCAACCTCATGTGTTAAAATCGACGGTTTGTGAGATGCAAAGTCTGAATTAATTTCAAATATTTATTAAACCGAGCAAAGTGAAATCTTATATTTACAGTTAAATTGAAGTGTTATTGATGTTACAGAACTGTCTGTCGACATGTATTATCAACGTTGTCTTCACTACCGCATTGCATTGTGGGATATTTCTGCCACCGTAATGTTCAGCGTTGCATACTGTAATATTTTACTGGAAATAGTATGCAATTTGCGTACTATAGGTTTTATACTTAGGTTTTGGACCTACTAAAATATCTCACATACTGTTTTAGCGTACTAAATAGCATGTTAGTTTGGAATTTTGGACACAACCACAAACTGTGATGTCACTGATGATGTCACAGTTTATGTGACATGATCATTTATGATCTCACAGATGAAACCACTGATGATGTCACAGGAATGTTAGTTTAGTCTGAATGAAGGAGATCATTGACTTCATCAAGGGAACTGTGAATACGACTATGTTAATGTTGATTAAAAAAATCTAAATAAAGTAAAATATGCTACCTAAAAAAAAACACTAAGACAAATGAAAAGCATTAATGCTTAATGCATTAATGCTTTCCCTTCGTGGTTAATGGCATTGCCTTGCGTCTGCGTCGGGCAACCTTCCGTCTGCTGACAGTGGAGGACCTGCGAGTCTTCGGCCTTCGGTCCCCGTCTGCGAGTGGCCTGTCGTCCTCCGCGTGGCAGTATCAACAAAACACTTGTTTTTTGATCTGTGATTGATGGGCGTAACGGGGGTTCTATAAGTAAACTTTCGACGACGTTCCCTGATATCACTTATGATGTCACAGTTTATGTGACATAATTTATGACATCACAAAAGCAACATTCCATCATGTCACTGATGATGTCACAGGAGAGTTAGTTTAATCTGATTGTCAAGACTTTCTGGCAATTGTAGTGTCCCATGTGTCTACTACTACTCTGTCAATCTCTGTGAGAAATCATTGACTTCATTGAAGGAACTATGACTACTACTATGTTGATGTTAATTTGAAAAACCTAAATACGGTCAAATTTATCAAACTGTTCTAAGCCTTAACGGTCCCATATTATAAAAAGTGAGATGTTCAGGTATCTTTTATTATTAAGCAGGTTTAAACAAGCAGTCAGGAGTACTATGCATGTGTGATGTCACAAATCTACGATATATGGAACATTTAAATGTAAATGTGTCCCAGTTTATTTCAAGTTGCAGTGTATGTGAATGACATCAGCTGACAGAAAGTAAACATGGACCTAAACTGTTGCCTAGCAACGCAATTATGTTGCAGTTCCATTGAAATGCACTAAAACGGAGCGTTTCAGACAGAGGGTGAATACAGGTATATGTCAGGCAGACAGCATGAGGAAAATAATGTGTTTTTTTTAACATTACAGCATGTAAACATATGGGACCTTTAAAAAAATGAAGGGCACTGACATTTTGATGATTGGGCTACATGTTTATTGGCATAGCCTAGCGTCTGCGTTGGACAATTCTATGGCAAGCTGTTTTAACATTTAATAGCTAAGCTTGACTATCTGGAATTAACATTAGAGATATCCACAATTGCATTTTGATTAGTTGTAATGACATTAGAACGGAAAAGAATGCTGTCATATATAGCGGCACAGAATATCACAATTACTGATCAAATGCTTTGATATAGAGTAGAATACAATAGCATCATAAAGAGCGTGATAGAATGCTGACATATAGAGCTGAATAGACATTCCTATGACATCATCATTTATGATCTCACAGAGGCAACATTCTATGATGTCAATGATAATGTTGCAGTTTATGTAACATTGTCATTTATGATGTCACAGAGGCAACATTCCATGATCTCAATGATGATGTTGCAGTTTATGTAACATTATCATTTATGATGTCACAGAGGCAACATTCCATGATCTCAATGATAATGTCACAGTAATGTTAGTTTAATCTGAATGACAGAAATCATTGACTTCATCAGAGGAACTATGACTCCTACTATGTTGATGTTAATTTAAAAAAATAAACTACACAATAGGTGTACGATAGTACAATAGTAAGTTCAACATACTTTGTGCGAATAAACAGTAGTATGTGTCTTTTCGGACACACTGAGAAGTAATTTACGTCATTACTTCCCCCTTGCCGGTTGGAGACGCATAACCATGGTAACCTGTGCCAACCTCATGTGTTAAAATCGACGGTTTGTGAGATGCAAAGTCTGAATTAATTTCAAATATTTATTAAACCGAGCAAAGTGAAATCTTATATTTACAGTTAAATTGAAGTGTTATTGATGTTACAGAACTGTCTGTCGACATGTATTATCAACGTTGTCTTCACTACCGCATTGCATTGTGGGATATTTCTGCCACCGTAATGTTCAGCGTTGCATACTGTAATATTTTACTGGAAATAGTATGCAATTTGCGTACTATTGGTTTTATACTTAGGTTTTGGACCTACTAAAATATCTCACATACTGTTTTAGCGTACTAAATAGCATGTTAGTTTGGAATTTTGGACACAACCACAAACTGTGATGTCACTGATGATGTCACAGTTTATGTGACATGATCATTTATGATCTCACAGATGAAACCACTGATGATGTCACAGGAATGTTAGTTTAGTCTGAATGAAGGAGATCATTGACTTCATCAAGGGAACTGTGAATACGACTATGTTAATGTTGATTAAAAAAATCTAAATAAAGTAAAATATGCTACCTAAAAAAAAACACTAAGACAAATGAAAAGCATTAATGCTTAACGCATTAATGCTTTCCCTTCGTGGTTAATGGCGTTGCCTTGCGTCTGCGTCGGGCAACCTTCCGTCTGCTGACAGTGGAGGACCTGCGAGTCTTCGGCCTTCGGTCCCCGTCTGCGAGTGGCCTGTCGTCCTACGCGTGGCAGTATCAACAAAACACTTGTTTTTTGATCTGTGATTGATGGGCGTAACGGGGGTTCTATAAGTAAACTTTCGACGACGTTCCCTGATGTCACTTATGATGTCACAGTTTATGTGACATAATTTATGACATCACAATAGCAACATTCCATCATGTCACTGATGATGTCACAGGAGAGTTAGTTTAATCTGATTGTCAAGACTTTCTGGCAATTGTAGTGTCCCATGTGTCTACTACTACTCTGTCAATCTCTGTGAGAAATCATTGACTTCATTGAAGGAACTATGACTACTACTATGTTGATGTTAATTTGAAAAACCTAAATACGGTCAAATTTATCAAACTGTTCTAAGCCTTAAAGGTCCCATATTATAAAAAGTGAGATGTTCAGGTATCTTTTATTATTAAGCAGGTTTAAACAAGCAGTCAGGAGTACTATGCATGTGTGATGTCACAAATCTACGATGTATTGAACATTTAAACGTTAAAAAATTAAGGGCACTGTCATTTTGATGCTTGGGCTACATGTATATTGGCATTGCCTAGCGTCTGCGTTGGACAATTCTATGGCATGGTGTTTTAACATTTAATAGCTAAGCTTGACTATCTGGAATTAACATTAGAGATATCCACAATTGCGTTTTGATTAGTCGTAATGACATTAGAGCGGAAAAGAATGCTGTCATATATAGCGGCACAGAATATCACAATTGCTGATCAAATGCTTTGATATAGAGTAGAATACAATAGCATCATAAAGAGCGTGATAGAATGCTGACATATAGAGCAGAATAGACATTCCTATGACATCATCATTTATGATCTCACAGAGGCAACATTCTATGATGTCAATGATAATGTTGCAGTTTATCACATGACATTATCATTTATGATGTCACAGAGGCAACATTCTATGATCTCAATGATAATGTTGCAGTTTATGTAACATTATCATTTATGATGTCACAGAGGCAACATTCCATGATCTCAATGATGATGTTGCAGTTTATGTAACATTGTCATTTATGATGTCACAGAGGCAACATTCCATGATCTCAATGATAATGTCACAGTAATGTTAGTTTAATCTGAATGACAGAAATCATTGACTTCATCAGAGGAACTATGACTCCTACTATGTTGATGTTAATTTAAAAAAATAAACTACACAATAGGTGTACGATAGTACAATAGTAAGTTCAACATACTTTGTGCGAATAAACAGTAGTATGTGTCTTTTCGGACACACTGAGAAGTAATTTACGTCATTACTTCCCCCTTGCCGGTTGGAGACGCATATCCATGGTAACTTGTGCCAACCTCATGTGTTAAAATCGACGGTTTGTGAGATGCAAAGTCTGAATTAATTTCAAATATTTATTAAACCGAGCAAAGTGAAATCTTATATTTACAGTTAAATTGAAGTGTTATTGATGTTACAGAACTGTCTGTCGACATGTATTATCAACGTTGTCTTCACTACCGCATTGCATTGTGGGATATTTCTGCCACCGTAATGTTCAGCGTTGCATACTGTAATATTTTACTGGAAATAGTATGCAATTTGCGTACTATAGGTTTTATACTTAGGTTTTGGACCTACTAAAATATCTCACATACTGTTTTAGCGTACTAAATAGCATGTTAGTTTGGAATTTTGGACACAACCACAAACTGTGATGTCACTGATGATGTCACAGTTTATGTGACATGATCATTTATGATCTCACAGATGAAACCACTGATGATGTCACAGGAATGTTAGTTTAGTCTGAATGAAGGAGATCATTGACTTCATCAAGGGAACTGTGAATGCGACTATGTTAATGTTGATTAAAAAAAATCTAAATAAAGTAAAATATGCTACCTAAAAAAAAACACTAAGACAAATGAAAAGCATTAATGCTTAACGCATTAATGCTTTCCCTTCGTGGTTAATGGCGTTGCCTTGCGTCTGCGTCGGGCAACCTTCCGTCTGCTGACAGTGGAGGACCTGCGAGTCTTCGGCCTTCGGTCCCCGTCTGCGAGTGGCCTGTCGTCCTCCGCGTGGCAGTATCAACAAAACACTTGTTTTTTTATCTGTGATTGATGGGCGTAACGGGGGTTCTATAAGTAAACTTTCGACGACGTTCCCTGATGTCACTTATGATGTCACAGTTTATGTGACATAATTTATGACATCACAATAGCAACATTCCATCATGTCACTGATGATGTCACAGGAGAGTTAGTTTAATCTGATTGTCAAGACTTTCTGGCAATTGTAGTGTCCCATGTGTCTACTACTACTCTGTCAATCTCTGTGAGAAATCATTGACTTCATTGAAGGAACTATGACTACTACTATGTTGATGTTAATTTGAAAAACCTAAATACGGTCAAATTTATCAAACTGTTCTAAGCCTTAACGGTCCCATATTATAAAAAGTGAGATGTTCAGGTATCTTTTATTATTAAGCAGGTTTAAACAAGCAGTCAGGAGTACTATGCATGTGTGATGTCACAAATCTACGATATATGGAACATTTAAACGTAAATGTGTCCCAGTTTATTTCAAGTTGCAGTGTATGTGAATGACATCAGCTGACAGAAAGTAAACATGGACCTAAACTGTTGCCTAGCAACGCAATTATGTTGCAGTTCCATTGAAATGCACTAAAACGGAGCGTTTCAGACAGAGGGTGAATACAGGTATATGTCAGGCAGACAGCATGAGGAAAATAACGTGTTTTTTTTAACATTACAGCATGTAAACATATGGGACCTTTAAAAAAATGAAGGGCACTGTCATTTTGATGATTGGGCTACATGTTTATTGGCATAGCCTAGCGTCTGCGTTGGACAATTCTATGGCAAGCTGTTTTAACATTTAATAGCTAAGCTTGACTATCTGGAATTAACATTAGAGATATCCACAATTGCATTTTGATTAGTTGTAATGACATTAGAACGGAAAAGAATGCTGTCATATATAGCGGCACAGAATATCACAATTACTGATCAAATGCTTTGATATAGAGTAGAATACAATAGCATCATAAAGAGCGTGATAGAATGCTGACATATAGAGCTGAATAGACATTCCTATGACATCATCATTTATGATCTCACAGAGGCAACATTCTATGATGTCAATGATAATGTTGCAGTTTATCACATGACATTATCATTTATGATGTCACAGAGGCAACATTCTATGATCTCAATGATAATGTTGCAGTTTATGTAACATTATCATTTATGATGTCACAGAGGCAACATTCCATGATCTCAATGATGATGTTGCAGTTTATGTAACATTGTCATTTATGATGTCACAGAGGCAACATTCCATGATCTCAATGATAATGTCACAGTAATGTTAGTTTAATCTGAATGACAGAAATCATTGACTTCATCAGAGGAACTATGACTCCTACTATGTTGATGTTAATTTAAAAAACAACAACTACACAATAGGTGTACGATAGTACAATAGTAAGTTCAACATATTTTTGTGCGAATAAACAGTAGTATGTGTCTTTTCGGACACACTGAGAAGTAATTTACGTCATTACTTCCCCCTTGCCGGTTGGAGACGCATAACCATGGTAACCTGTGCCAACCTCATGTGTTAAAATCGACGGTTTGTGAGATGCAAAGTCTGAATTAATTTCAAATATTTATTAAACCGAGCAAAGTGAAATCTTATATTTACAGTTAAATTGAAGTGTTATTGATGTTACAGAACTGTCTGTCGACATGTATTATCAACGTTGTCTTCACTACCGCATTGCATTGTGGGATATTTCTGCCACCGTAATGTTCAGCGTTGCATACTGTAATATTTTACTGGAAATAGTATGCAATTTGCGTACTATTGGTTTTATACTTAGGTTTTGGACCTACTAAAATATCTCACATACTGTTTTAGCGTACTAAATAGCATGTTAGTATGGAATTTTGGACACAACCACAAACTGTGATGTCACTGATGATGTCACAGTTTATGTGACATGATCATTTATGATCTCACAGATGAAACCACTGATGATGTCACAGGAATGTTAGTTTAGTCTGAATGAAGGAGATCATTGACTTCATCAAGGGAACTGTGAATGCGACTATGTTAATGTTGATTAAAAAAAATCTAAATAAAGTAAAATATGCTACCTAAAAAAAAACACTAAGACAAATGAAAAGCATTAATGCTTAAAGCATTAATGCTTAATGCATTAATGCTTTCCCTTCGTGGTTAATGGCATTGCCTTGCGTCTGCGTCGGGCAACCTTCCGTCTGCTGACAGTGGAGGACCTGCGAGTCTTCGGCCTTCGGTCCCCGTCTGCGAGTGGCCTGTCGTCCTACGCGTGGCAGTATCAACAAAACACTTGTTTTTTGATCTGTGATTGATGGGCGTAACGGGGGTTCTATAAGTAAACTTTCGACGACGTTCCCTGATGTCACTTATGATGTCACAGTTTATGTGACATCATTTATGACATCACAATGGCAACATTCCATCATGTCACTGATGATGTCACAGGAGAGTTAGTTTAATCGGATTGTCAAGACTTTCTGGCAATTGTAGTGTCCCATGTGTCTACTTTACTCTGTCAATCTCTGTGAGAAATCATTGACTTCATTGAAGGAACTATGACTACTACTATGTTGATGTTAATTTGAAAAACCTAAATACGGTCAAATTTATCAAACTGTTCTAAGCCTTAAAGGTCCCATATCATAAAAAGTGAGATGTTCAGGTATCTTTTATTATTAAGCAGGTTTAAACAAGCAGTCAGGAGTACTATGCATGTGTGATGTCACAAATCTACGATATATGGAACATTTAAATGTAAATGTGTCCCAGTTTATTTCAAGTTGCAGTGTATGTGAATGACATCAGCTGACAGAAAGTAAACATGGACCTAAACTGTTGCCTAGCAACGCAATTATGTTGCAGTTCCATTGAAATGCACTAAAACGGAGCGTTTCAGACATAGGGTGAATACAGGTATATGTCAGGCAGACAGCATGAGGAAAATAACGTGTTTTTTTTTAACATTACAGCATGTAAACATATGGGACCTTTAAAAAAATGAAGGGCACTGTCATTTTGATGATTGGGCTACATGTTTATTGGCATAGCCTAGCGTCTGCGTTGGACAATTCTATGGCAAGCTGTTTTTACATTTAATAGCTAAGCTTGACTATCTGGAATTAACATTAGAGATATCCACAATTGCATTTTGATTAGTTGTAATGACATTAGAACGGAAAAGAATGCTGTCATATATAGCGGCACAGAATATCACAATTACTGATCAAATGCTTTGATATAGAGTAGAATACAATAGCATCATAAAGAGCGTGATAGAATGCTGACATATAGAGCAGAATAGACATTCCTATGACATCATCATTTATGATCTCACAGAGGCAACATTCTATGATGTCAATGATAATGTTGCAGTTTATGTAACATTATCATTTATGATGTCACAGAGGCAACATTCCATGATCTCAATGACAATGTCACAGTAATGTTAGTTTAATCTGAATGACAGAAATCCTTGACTTTATCAGAGGAACTATGACTCCTACTATGTTGATGTTAATTTAAAAAAAAACAGAACTAAATAGAGTAGAACTTATGTAAGTTTTGTACGATCTAAACAATCCCGAAGGGTGGCTTGCTTCACCACTCACTTCCCACGTAGACACACACACACTCTTTGCACTAGCTCTCCTATTCTCCCACAGCACCAGTTTTCGCCCGACCCTTCCGTTGAGTTTGTGTTGGAGCACTCGTGAGCACGCATGACATCACATTCGTTGGATTTTCCCGGAAAAACGAGCCGGGGTTCTTCACATTATAAGCAGTCTATAGGCTGATAGAGGAATCCTAGAAAGTGCAGAAGGTCTTATTTCTTAGGTTAGATTACAACCTGTTCACACATTGGCAATAAAAAATGATTTACACGTGAAAAATGTTTCATACAGTCCATTTAAGTGAAAAAAATGTTCCACATCACAGTGTCACATATGTATTACGTATTTGTTGATGTTACATTTCATTTAGACAATAACATGCTTACACTAAGTTAAATCTTAAATACAGCATGTTTTCCGTGGTTGTGCCAATACATCAGAAGGAAAACCCCAAATGTTTTGTGCATCATTTTACACATTTCTCTGGCACAAGGTCTTGAATTCAAAATAATGTTTACATTGCCTTTCTGCACAGCATGTGGACAGCACACTTGACTGCATTACTACTCACTATAACAACAGACTAAATGCAACACATTTCATCGCAGTGATGGATTACATGAGCAAGTTTCATGTCTCTGCAAATTGGTTTATTGTAGTAGTTGTTGAAATGGATAATGGCTCTGTGGAGAGTATAAATCAATGTACAGCAAGCCTCGAATGTAGACCATATTTTACGCTCCATGGTCCGAAAAAGGTTATCAGTTAAAAAATCATATTGGAAATTGTAACTACATACCTCTGATTTTGAGATTTTATAGTGAGATTACAAACAGGCAGACATACTGTAGCGTTTCTTAAAGTTATAATGCCATCTTGGTCTTCTTTCACTGGGTATATGCGGCATTGTTATTCAACTATGCCGTGTTGTATTTATTTATTTATTAAATTTATGCATTTTCATGTGACAGGCAGGTAGTTTGAGGTCAGGGAAGCATCACAGTGACAAAGCAGAAGCCAGCTGGGACGAGGTTGACCCTCGGTCAGAAAGATCACTGGCATAAACACTCAACAACCTGCTGTGAATAATAAAACTTCACAGTGGAAAGTTTTCTTGAGACCAATATGTGTTCTGTGGTTGATATTGCCGGATGTGCATTGTTTATTATCCTTATGAACATAAGGATGAGCTCTGTGTTTGTTTGTTTGAAATTACAATGGCCACACACTTTGAGAGACCACATATGGTATTTATTTGTTCAACAAATCCTTTAGTCACAACAGCTCTGCACAGCCGTGACATTCAGTGGTTTAAAATCCTCGTATTTCAAATCCTTTCAATCGCGTGTTACACTCTATCCTTCCTCTAACATCTACAAAGTCAAACTTTTCAAAATACAGATGGCTAAATCCTCCGAAATGTCATTTTTGTAAGTGAAGGAGCGGTACATTGAAATGAATACCTTTGATCTTGAGCGACTTACGTCGTGGCCGCGTCATGCTCACCTAGGGTGTTCACACTAGACGCGAGTTACCCACGTCTCGGGAGCGTCCCGGAGCTACCTGTCAGCTGTGTTTTTGCTGTTGCTGACAGCCCTTTCTTTCTACATAGAGTTTGCCTTTTAATGGCCATTTAACTTCATAATAAATGTGATTTATATTTATTTAAGACAAAAAAGGGTAAGAACTGTGTGGTAATTTGTAAATATTATTAAAAACAAGCAAATAAATTCATACATAAATATTAATATATAGCCCATATAAATCCCTCTTTTCTGTCAGTGAAGAGGGATTTCTATGGGCTATATATATATATATATATATATATATATATATATAAATCCCTCTTCATTGACAGTGAAGAGGGATTTCTGTGGGCTATATATTAATACAAAAAAATAAATAAATACATTAGTAGTAAGAGAGAGCCTACAGCAATCCCTCTTCACTTTGACTGGCACAGTTTTAAACAACATTTCCAGGGGGTTTCGGGTTCCTGTTCTACAGCATTCCAGGTTGCGGCTTTTATCGAAAACGACTTAATTTACATCTGGGGCGGGACAGCAATTTACATTATAAATGCTGATGTTCCGACATCTCAGGCAACTTGGAGCTTTTCACCACCTTGTTGCTGAACTGCGCTTTGATGGAGAAAAACACCTGAAGTATTTCAGAATGATAAATATAAGTAAAGTGTTTTTTTTTTATTATTATAAAACAAAGCAAAATAAACAGTTTCGTTATTTGTTAACCTTTAGAAAACGAACATTATCATTAAATATCTTTAAAAAAATTAAATAACACCTCTAAAAGAAAGAACAATAAAGTTACGTGGTGTTTGTTGAGAGAGAGAGAGAGAGAGAGAGAGAGAGCGAGAGAGCGAGAGAGAGAGAGAGAGAGAGAGAGAGAGAGAGAGAGAGAGAGAGAGAGAGCGCATCGGAAAAATACTGCCAACTATCACCTGATGTTCTTATAACCTATTAACCCAGTCTATTATATGTATAGCATATGTAGGGTTTCTGCTATGACTACTACAGTGTTTACATAATTAACAGCCTGTACTATATTAACCTGATGGAAACCTGCAAGCAGACAACTGCTTTATTTAGAGTATTTCAGAATAAAAGCATTGTGTTAATGAATGAATGATTCTGTGCACTAAAAACGCTAGAGGACTTTTATTTTGAAATCTAGATAGGAAGTGTAAAATATTGATGGTCAGTGACATATTCTACAGATGTCTAGACATGGAAACTGTAGTAATCTTGCTCATATACTGTCAATAGATCACCTTCACTGTCTGTTGCTGCTGGGAGACGCAGCCGAGAGTGAAAAATAGGCGAGCCTTCTATTCTATAAAATAGACGCACGTCTGACGTGCGTCTGACGCGCGTCTGACGTGCGTCTCATGCGGGCAGTGTGTCCACTCTAACCTGTTAACATGGACGCCGAAATAAAAAACAACACGCGACGTTACCGTCACGCGAGCATGATGCGCGCTGTGTGGCCCCGGCGTCAGGTTTACCATCCTGCCATCAAACAGCCTTGCAAGTGAAAAAAATATTTGAACTTGTATCAATCGAAAGAAACACTTCCATTGTTGTCATATTATTCCTACAGTAATGAGTTTCTGTTTTTGCACCCGGTATAGTAAAATGAATATAGAGCCAAGACTTACACAGTGCCATAACATCCCAGTTTATATGACTGGATGATAGATTAAAACTGTAAATCTTAAAGGAGCACTCTGACATTTTGGGAAATACGCTTGTTTGGTGATAAGTTAGATAATCGGATTGATATGAGTTTAATCTCTGTGCACATGTTCACACTAGTTTAGCCACATATTTCAATCTTTCTGCACCAATGTTGGTTTTATGCATGATATCCCAGAAAGTTATTTATCTGTGCTGACAGGTTTCTTCATCAACATTACAAAGGAGTAGCTATCATTTGGCTAACGCCATTCATACACTTCTTCTCTAGTAAAAGACACATAGAGAGATTAAAGGAACAGCGTGTAACATTTCAGCGGATCTATTGACAAAAATGTAATGTGATATTCATAACTATGTTTTCATTTGTGTATAAAAAGCCATGTTATTAAAGTAGGCCAGAACGGACAAACCAAACACTGGCTCTAGAGAGAGCCTTTCACATTTATACGTTACCTGAAGGTCACCGTAGTTCTCCTACATGCTTGTGAAATGGCTGTAACGTGAGCCGCAGAGTGCAAGACCGTCGTATCACCAGCCACCGTCTGACCTTCATTGCTTCTAAAGTAGTGTTATTATGGTAAGGATGGCCTCTGAGCGAGGTGGCTCACGTTACCGCAGTCTTGGAAAGGGAGGAGTGAGTGGAGGGATACTCAGTTGGTTGCAATCTGCAACCACACCACTAGATGCCACCAAATCCTACACACTGTACCTTTAATATAAAGTTGAGGACATCACTCACTCACAGAATAGCTTCATGTTGCTGCTGTACATCGTTGGGTTTTATTATGGTGGTAGTTGTTAAAAGTATACATCCTCTCTGAGCACTCTCCATATGCTAGTGTCCATTTTTGGTGCCATGTGGCCCCATTTCTGCTCAGCATGCCAATACACACAGGGGAGCAAGAGGAAATGATGCATGTATAAGAAATCACATGTGTCAGATGGGGAAGAGGAGAGCTGTTGGTTCATTAACCACCATCTTACAGTTAACAAACCAGTAGTGGTAGCATATAAAAAACAAGACGAGCTAGATCGTTCCACCTTGTTTGGGAATACCCAAGAGAGGCAGGATGTGGACATGATAACAGGACCTGTACCCGATACAAGTGCTCGTCAATCAATAAAAACGGCAACATTTTGTGACAGGTGGCACTATTATTGATAGTATGGGATTGAATTGGATCCCAAATGTAAAAAAACTCCATTCAAAATCACACTGACATTTGTAATAACCCAAAATACAAAAAAAATAAGTCAACAGTATGTTGTGTGGTTCATGTCTAGATAAGGACACTGATCTTTTAAAGAATGATCCAATATTGTTGTTTAATAAGTATTTGTGTTTTAGTTGCCTTCAATGAACACCATTTCTCAAAAGCCAGACCATACTCTATGAGTCTAGACCAGTGTGGGTCTTCAGCTCGAGGAGGCGATGCCATGAGTGAGTCGAGTTGCAGTTCAGACGATGTCTGTAATAAGTCAGTTTCTTGCATGTTGTGTATACTGCAGCCTCTCTGAAAGCAGGCAGAGCTTTCATCAGAGACACACCACTGCAGACGGCGACCTCAGAAAGAAAGAGATTGAATCTGCCGGCCAAACATGGAGGACATGAAGGGTATGAAGGACGAGGCTGATAGCCAGAGGTTGGGTGCCTTCAAGTTGGCCGGTAAGCTCAAGGACTGTACGGTGGAAAAGATGGGTCCATTAAAAAAAAAGAGGAGTGAAAGGCTAAAACTCCAAAGTAATGAGAACCGCTAACCTAGTCGAGGAAAAGAAGGCGATGGAGGTTGGCAGCAAGCTAGAGGGACAGGAGAAAGAAATACAGTCTCTTCACAAACAGATGGAGCACCAGAGAAAGACCTGGATGAGGCAGGAGAGAGACAGACGGCTGTATATCTGGAGGGAGGTGGAGGCACTTCAACATTGTCTGGCAGACTCTGGAGAAGGCTGGCCTGAGATCCTGGGATGGCTGGGAAACTGACAGAGCTTTGCTTTGTAAGAGAGCAACCAAAGGTTTGCAGCAGAGCTCCACGAAGAAAAGACAAGAATGAGGCCCTTCGTTGAGGAAATGACGAATTTTGAAAGCAAACCGAAGTATGAAAAGAACTTGAGAGGGAGATAAAATCAATTGTAGAAAGTTTGTCACAACACTTGGGGCTGCTTAAGAAGTTGAGGGCTGAGACGGATGCCTTCCATCTACAGATGAAGGTGGAGATTTGAATCCTGCAGAAAAAACTCATGTGAAAAGTAAAAAGGCATTTTAAAAAGAATTTGATCAAATTAAATTAAACAAAAGAAAAGTTCTTAATAATTCTGTAAATATATAAGTAACATATTGTACTGTAAACACAAGACTAAAACAAGCCAATATTTTCAATTACAATAATTTGACAAACACAAAATTCTTGTTTTCATCTATGAGTGAAACTCTTTCACTATGTTCATAAATATGCCTGTAGTTTATATGGCATTTATATACAGATTGAAGCAATGACAGCAGAAAACGTAAGGGATGGTAATAACGCCACACTCTTTATCTACATATCATACAACTTCTTTCCTTTTTGCTTTCTTGTTCTTCAGATATTCAGGCCAAGGCGTAGTGTTAAAAGACGGTGTAATGTGTCTCCAGCAGTTGAGAAATCCATCCCTGAAGTTCTCTATTATACTCTTTCTGGCACAAACAGACCTCCACCTACGCTGTGCCTCGTATTGATGTGCCTGACATTTTAAAATGTTTGACTGACGCTCTATCACTGCCACAGATTTTGTCTGAAGGGATGGCGTCAAGAAGATGCCAATTTCCCATCTTGTGTCAGTACACTGAATGTGTTTGGACAGAGAGGCTAGAGAAATGACAGCATACTGTTTATTGAAGGAAAAAATAAACAATGCTACTATCAGTTTAAGTTGGTTAATTGTCAGAATTTATTGTTAATCTTTGAAATCTTTACAAAAGAGCCCCTTTGGACATCGCCTTGAAAATCTATCTTTTTAGATGTTTGCATTTTACCATTAAAGAAACTTCTTGTTCATTGCATGCATTAAAGGTGTTAAATTTGATATCCAGAGCATTAATAAAGCAACAAACATCTATTGTCTATGTAAAGATATAGTGGAGTATTGTCTACCTGAGCAGAGAATGAAGTCATTCTCCCTCAGTCTGTGTTGTAGTCAGAGCTTCCCCTTGCTTTGTTTACCGTTACCGCTGAGAACGCCATCCTGACCCGAAGCGTCGTCGCGGACAACCCAGTCTCACTCCCAAGTCGTCAAGTACCACCACTTGGGAAGTGCCCCTCGGCATATGCTGTTGCGCGGAGGCACCCTTTAGCGACTGTATGCGACGAACCAGGCTTTCAACTAAGTCCAAAGTAAACCCACCCATGGCGTTGATCAACGGTCAGAGCAAGTGACGTAGTATTAATAGCGTGAAAGTCTGCTAAGGGTGGGTGGGAGTCGTGGTGGATGGGTCAAGCAAACACAAGACTTTCAACCAGGAGACCTGGTGTTCGTGTCCTGTGTGAAACTAAAAGTAACCGTGACTTATTTTGTCATGTCAGTCGCATAACTCGTTAGTATCGTCAATCCCGTGAGTCGTTAATCAGTGAAGTTAACGTCAACCACGACCGTTTCCTAACCCTAAAAGTGGTCGCTTCCTGTGAAAGGACACTTTGCATGTTATCAAGCGTATATTGACACGGCGTCCTAGGTCCATCCAAAAGTAATGTAAGATCCCCACCCTCGGGTCAATTTGGAATTTAGCACCTTAAAGTGGCAGTAGGCAGTATATTTTTGGCATCATTGGGCAAACATTTCCATAACAACCTTTCAGCATATTGTAATTAAAGTGTTCTGAGAAATAACTAGACTTCCACATCATGGCTCTGTTTTCAGGCTTTAAAAAATCTAGCCTGTGACGGGAGACTTTGACCAATCACAGGTCATTTCAGAGAGAGAGCGTTCCTATTGGATATAGCAACCATTTTATAAAAATAACTTTTTTTTAATCATATTTGCTCCAATCTCGCGTACTTCAGCTTTAAATTAAATACAAGAAAGAAAGTTTATCTACAATACTACCAAAATGGTTGCCCGACATTAGTTGATCTGCTACAACTGAACCAAACCATGAGAAACTGCTGTTGTTTTTGTTTGGCATGCTGAAAAATAAATGTTTTTAGAGGGACAAAATAAATAAGAATAGACTCAGTAAAGACTATTTGGTTTTGCAGCTATAATACAAATTCTGCCCCGGGCATTATAAAAGTTATGGTGTATTAAAATGAAGATACATTTCGGCAGCAGAAGGCTCTGATGAATGTCTTTGTGTGTCTACAGATAAATTTAAAATAACAACAGAACACATGTTTAATCTTCACAGTCCTAAACCCTTTGATAGAGAAATAAAGGAAGATACAACGTTTGGCATTTGCATTTTATCACTGCCGGTGTTATAGCCATGTTTTTAAAATTAGCATAATGGAGCTGCCATGGGCTGAAAAACAGTGGTATGAACTGATGATCCCGTTTACACTTTTCACAACATTAATTTCTATGTTTGTATTTGAATGAAAACCAAAAAAAGAAACAGCCTCCTTCTTAAAGATATGCAAGACTTCTAGTTAAAGACAGTTTGTATTAAATCCCGGAACATGTTCTTTTCTCTTGTGCAAATGCAGTTAAAGCTAGTGAACACTCATATCCATGCACATGACTTTTTTAATGTTTTAGAAAAGTGTCAGACAGTGCTCATGCATACCAAACTGACCGTCTATTTCTATTAAATAACTTGCCAAAACTTAAAATGAATAGGAATATAGTACTATATATTATTTTTATTCACATCATCACTTTTTATCTTACAACTTATTGTCATTTTATCTTATCATTTTCTTTCTATCTTATTTATGTCATTCTATCTTATTATTGTCATTTTATCTTATCTTATGTGGCTATTGCTTTTATTGCTGAGCTGACACGTTCTCTCATCCTGTACATTTCATTGTTGACCCTGTGTTAACCTACACATGACATATAACACTAAAACTGAACTGAAACTAATGACATTTCCCACAAGCCGTCTATTATATGTGTTTTGTCTCACAATTTACTATAATTTCACAGGCAAATTGGAAAACTCTTGTGTTATATATGAAGGAAAATGTTGACAGGAGCTCTTGCAGTCAGACAGCAATATGTAATGTGTGACATGCTAAAAGTTTGATCAATTATCTATCAATCAATCTATCTAGATCAATTATCTAGACAGTGGAGACGGCAGGAAATAAAGGGAGAAATGACATTCAACAAAGGTCCCGGGCAAATTTGGATAATTTTTTCTAAACAAATCAAACATTAAAAAGTTATAATTAGTTGCACAATTATAAATGAAAAATCAAAGTTATGGATCTCCACTGAAAGACTCTTTAATTCAATGAGAGACAGACACAGAAAGTAAAAGAACATTGGCTAGTGCTTTACTTTTTAAGCATACATCGATCAATATAGTAGCAGTTTCTGACTTAGTACTGTGCGTGTGTGTTATTGAGTTTCACCATGGATACAAGCAGCCCATATATTTCCAGTGGCTGTGAATCATTCTGTCAGACTAAATGAGTTGTCTGATAATTAGGGTTCCTGCATCATCATGCAGTCATTGGTCAGTGGCAGACAGCTCCATCTCTCACACTCCCGTCTCATTCCCATTCAAGTCTCCTTCCACTTTCACTCTCAAAGTCATTCATTATTGCACCTTTTTTTTTTAAGATGGCCATTGTTTCACTGACATTAATCTCAGCATTTCATATCATGATATTAGAACCTGATTCATTTTCCATATGCTCCACTGATGAGTAATTTAGAAAGCTGACAAGGTCTTGTTATTCTACACCGGGAAAACATGAACACAATCAGTTTACTTGACATCAGTGGGCTTTGACTCATTTCTATTAGAGCTCCTTTTGGGCCGTTTTTGGAGATTGTATTCCACGTGAAATATTTCTCATGTCAATATGTTGAAGCCGCAGCACCGATCATCCTGATGAATTACAAATATGATGGAAAACGCTACTTTAGAGCTCACTATTTGCTCCTGATGTTTAACACTTTCTCCCAATTTCTGTGGTGTTGATCAAATCAAATATTTATTCGATCAAATATGTCTATTTCTGTTTGCCAGATAATCATTGAGATTCCAAAACAATCTGTTACGTGAGCTAAGTATTTGCAGTGACTATTGGGTTAAGTGGGGGCATATAATTTGATTTGATGGTTGTGAAATTGTTGCACAGAAATTGATTAAAATTGGATCTCAAGTGGTTTCGCTAGAAGCAGCATCAGCCTCCGTATATCCACCTACAAACAAGTCATCTCTCACTTGTCCTTCTATAAGCAATCCTTGTTAAAAATCATTGAATAGCAAGGATACACACATTTTTTAATCTTTCCGCTGTGGAAAACCCGATAAAAGCTGGAGGACTAAATCATTTGCACATGTTCTTTCTAAAAGCAAGTAACGGCCATGTTCTTGTTGCTTTTCTGTTAAGAGTCGGAGAGACAAATAGAAAGACGAGCAATGCAGTGACAGATCTAAATACATGACCAAAGAGATTTAGTTTAGTATTTATTTTTCCTTACATAGTCTAAGTGGAAGTGGCATCTCTAGGTGCTCAGATTACCTTCTGTCCTAAATGAGTCCACCTCAGCTCTGCCAAAGAAAAGATAAGATATTGAGCTGACAGAGACCCTGACCTCAGTACAGCTCGATAGAATTAGACTCTATATCAATCTAATAATCACTTTCGTATTCAGGCTACAACGCCTCAAGATGCAGAAAAAGTCACGGCTGCTGAAGACTTTATGAAGGTGATGTAGTTTCCAACTTCAAATAGGATTATTTGCCCAAAAGTTGGGTAATTAATCACAATTTCGTGAGTTCAATTTAAATTAGTGAACACTCAATACTGTCCACTATAGACAAGATCTGCAGACTAGAGTTTCTCCCGCCTAATTTGTGTGGAGAATTACATTGAATAATGAAATGTGACTGGGAGAGAACACAAAGCGATTTTTCAAAGGGAGCACGCTTTCAGAAAGCTTTTAACTCTTCATATTCTGCATAAGTAGAATCCTAAGAAGTACTAATTAGCATTTCGAGAATATATTCCAGAATATTTTTACAAATGAAACGTAATCTCATATGCACAACCTGGCATGCATTTATTTTGGGTAGCCATGCGAACTCAAGGATAATGTGCAAACTCCACACAGAAAGGTTTGGTTGGCACCGTTGGGACCTTCTTGCTGTGAGGAGACAGTGCTCTCTACTGAGACATATTTATTTATTCATTCATGCTTATTCATATTTAGGGTCAGAGGGGTTGGACTGTATCAAAGCATATCCTGGGCTGCAAATGAGCATACAGAGCTGAAACACAAGTTCACAATGGGAACCGGAATAAACACAGTGGGAACAAGCACAGTCGACACAGAACCAATAGTGATCTAGTGTTCACGGCCAGGACTTTGCTGGGAAAAAAAACACTGAGCCACAACCCCAGCCATAAATGTATACATATTAAATAAATATTTATATTTATATATTAATATATAAATACAATAAATATTTTATGTCCATAAATATGGAATGAAAATATATGTTCTAATACAAAAAAGAAATGCAAAAAGAGGAAAAAGGACTGCCATGTCAACCACGTCTCACGGTAAGGCGTATAAATAGCACGACACACGGACATTCAGCGTGTCGTGAGAACGCATTTTAGCAGTGTTGCGTGACTTTTGTACGCCGCTTTTCGCGTGCCATTTGTACGCCACGCAACAAAACTAAGGTAACGTCAGCGGTTATGTTTATGCAACAAAACCACTTAGTTATGTTTTGGAAAAACATCATGGTTGGGCTTAAAATACATACGGAAACAACATAACATAAGTACAGAAAACATGTCACAAATATCATTAAAACGTGACAAACGTCACTAATGTAACTTACGAAACAAAACAGCGGTCTCGAACACCGGCCTCCTGGTTAAGTTTAAAGTCCTGTGTTTGTTGGACCCATCCACCGCCCACCGTAAGTGGTCTTTCTCACTTTCTATTCTACGTCACTAGCTCTGAGCGTTGCATATTTACGCGGATGCATTTACATTGGACTCAGTACAGACGACATGGCATTCAAATGAAACGCCTAAAGCAAGAAAGGCTTTCTTATTGCACGCCAAATGCCTTGCGCATTACCGTGGCATTCATAGATCTTTTCCTGCGAATGGGCTGGCCATGTAAATACAGCTATATAACATCTGTATTAGCTGAGGCAGTGGTTGTCCAAAGTTTGAGAAGTGGGCTTGATCATTGAACCCTGCAGGACAAATCCTGCTCTTCAACACCATTATGTTCGCACTGGGCAGCTTCCAGGTGTGAATGTGAATGAGTGGCTGCGGGGTGTTCCTGAAATAGAAGGCAGTGATTAAAAGTGTAGTTGTGGTACAGCCTCTCATTGATTAAAACACATCCCTTTTGTACTACAGATAAAAAGAAAAGCCCCAAATTTATGATATTATCCACACACGTTCCTTCACATTTAAAAGTACAGTTACTAAATGCCATAACGGTAAGCTAATTTGCTGTCATCTGTTATCTTCTATATCCAAAATGTGTATTTAGCCTGTGTCATATATTATTGCTATTTATTTAGGCTACACACATGCTTTTTGTTTACGATCATGTCCAGTATTTGGCACAGGGATGTGGTTTCACTTTATTTTACCTGGTTATTGGGACCGCAGGTTTTAGACAAAGAGGGTGAGTTAGGCTCTGACCGTCAGGTCGTACCTTAGTTTTTCCAAAACAGTTGTTGCTTGTTCTTTAAGTTTAATAAACAGCATTAAACACATCTGGACCTGCTATGGATTGTGTGGACGTGTCACACAGTAAAGAGCTTAGCCTCTTAGCAGCCTTTTTCATTGTTAGTAGTCGCTACAGTCTCAGTCTGATAAAGACCATTGTGCATGAAATGTGGTTATTTTACAATAGCTGTTCTGTAGTCGGCTTTAATCTGCATCATTGTACTCAAGAAATAAAAGAATTGTTTATCATTGTGAGCTCTATGTGATGATCAAACTCTACTTATATTTTTTATAGTAGTTCTCTTCTCTCAAACTAATCAGCACATGAATGTAAACTAACATAAGCACATTTTTTTTTTGTTTAATCTCCTATTCTTTTTGGCGAGCACAAGTGGATTTGACAGTAAATGGAGGGGATGAAAGAGAGTTGTCGAGTCTGTGACACATGGGATGCAGCAGCAGCCAAAAAACACATTTCTCGCTCGGTGCCAGCGTGCCCATACTGAAGCCTCCATTTGACAGAAGTGATGCTGCCAACATCCATATTCATTATCTCCACGGCTGCCACAGTATTGCTGCGTTAATGATTCATAAATGGACTCATTTGTGGAATAGCAGCCTATGTAAGACCTGTACATCACAATTGTAAAAATGCAGCAGCTCGATATGTTTGACAGTAGACACACAGTGGCAGTCCATGAGTGCGTTTTGATTCATTTTTTAATGTTGATGTACATGGACATGAGTGAACTGACCAGGAAGTGTATGAATAGCAGCCTTGATTAAAAACGAATTGAATTCTCTAAATTCTAAGATAATCTCATTTATCTGTCCTTTGAATTTTAATAAAGATTTGGATTTGATAATAATATGTGTGTTATATGTAAAAAAGTATCTATAACCAAAATAACTTTAATTCACTTAGTTGTTCATAAACTGTTTCTGCACATGGGAACTGAAGTTTACCTAGAGTATATTATAAAGATATTGTATCTCTTCTCGACCAGGTTCAAATAATACTTTTGTTTATTATCAGTAACCATATTACTTTCATTGTAATTGCGTTTAAATATACAGTACTGCTGTATAGCCAGGCATTTTTACCACGTATTGATACCTTAGGGTTTTAGGGTTAATTTACATAATTGAGTACACAGCTTTATTTTCAATGTACGATGGCACCCTAGAGGTTCGCTCAGAAGTAGGTGGTCATGGTCCGCAAACTTTATGAGCTATCTTTACTTTTTATGACGCAGTCGTGGTTCATCTGAAGCAGACTGAGACCAAACAACCAATCAGCTACACAGCTCTCAGGCGTAAGGAGATGTGGCAGCACACAACTAAAGATGTTCCCTGTAACATAAAGGTTTTTCTTTTGTCTCTCTCACATCACAATTTGATTTGAAACAAAAGCAGTTTAAGCATTATTACTAAGCTTGATTTGCCTCTATGATAAAACAACAGGGAATCATAATTTACAGGTGGTTCAGGTTTAATGGTATCTGAATAAAGTGGTGAAGGAATAAGTCCTAAAACCCAGAAATGAGTTTACATTTTAGCACTTCTGGTTCCCTCGTTTGAAAGTCAATGGGTTTTTAGTTAGATGCCTGAAATAAGGTCTGTGGTCAACACAAGCTGAAGAGATTTTAACATTTTGTTCTACAACATAAAATATATTAATAAATATCGCACTTGTGAATTTTGAAGCCTTTATGTGTCTTAAAAAAGGCGGTTGCTAACAAGTGGCTAAATGAGACTACTAAACGTCATCACGCCAACTCGTCCGCCTTTACAGCCTCGTTGACTTGCGTTCATGCGACCGTGGTGTAGTTCGCCTAACGTTAGCTTTTTACTTCTGGTGATTGCATTCATGCTTCAAAAATCCTAGAAGTGGTGTTCATTTGTGAAGATTATTTTACGGAACAAAGCGTGTATGTGTCATAAAAGTTTGTTTGCCACAGAACTTATTTTCTGCAATAATCCAATTGGGTTTTTGTCGAGGAAACCAGGGTGATTCTAATTGCCTGGATGGCCTACAAAAATATGTCATCCCTGTACTCTATTGGAGCCAGTATAAGCCGCCTGTCCTGTTGCCTTGTCAGTTTTTTTTACACAGCCCACCCATCACAGCAGTAACCCGCTTGATCTGGCCCAATCTGACTTTTCTCAAAAATATTTGAATCTATTGCTCATTGCATGTTAATAATTCCTCCAGGAGAAATTGGAATAATTGAAATGCTTGAACAACCAGTTATTATCTCTATTGGACAAATTATTGGGACCTTCGCTTCTGACACTTTGGCTGCCTCACATAACGCCATATTACAATACAACAAGAACAAAATCATCTTCAGAGCTTTTCACTGACAAACCGTTGCAGACAGACTCGCACAAATGAGCGAATATCTGCCTGGATGTCTTTGACAAAATTAAAAAGATAAACAATTTAAGAAGTCACCATACACATTTCCTTTTGTGTGATTATTCTAAATGGGTTTACATTCCCCTCTTAAATTCACCAGAATACAGAAATATGTATTCTAAAAGGTTCTCTTGGGACTGCACACTATAATTTTGTCATGTTTCAGGATAGAGTGGTGTACACAAGGACGTTTCAAACAGCTGGGGGAAAATATTCCATTAGGAAGACAGTGTACTTTGTTTAACAGGCTATATACAACCTCTGAGATTTGCGAAACTCATTATATGAATTGATGCAATCTCTATACACAGTTAAATTATTTCTTCACCAATGGTTCTTCTGGATGGAAAGCCTCCCATGTTTTGTGATTCACCAGAGTCCCAATAAACATAGGACAGTCTGTTCTCTCCACAGGTCACACAAAGACATGCTGTACCTGTGGGCTTTGTGCAACCTGAAAGTGAAAGATAGTGGTTTTCAAAGAATAGTGGAGAGACAGAGAGAAAAAAACACACAATAAACCCAGTCTAATTTATCAAGCAACAAGGTAGATTTGGCAAAAACTGCATCATACTGACAAGCTACCTCTCAATAATGGGCTGACAACTCCATAATACATATGTAACTGTCAACCACCTGATAATGGGCCGGAGTCCGTCTCGCTTTTATTCAGTGATAGAATATGCTGCTTTCTGTAATGTTTGGATACCAGAAATCCATTTTCCCCAACAGACTGATACTGAACATGGCATGAATGGTAAACAAGCTTCATATAAAGATGAAATCCGGGGGGATTCTTCTGCGAGCACCTGCTCCTACTTAGATAAACAGCAGTGAATCCCGAACAGGAGGGGATGTAGATTGAGGGGGAGGAGAAGAAGAATAGCGAGGGATGTATGCTCTATCAGTCAACAAATGACAGTTTGTAGGATGTCTATTATAAAATGGATAGGAAAATGAATAGAGCTCAACATTAGATATTTTAATATTTTGAATGTGCTCTGAATGGCTGCAGCGAGGAGCCAATGAAGTGACTGTGGTCTCAGCTCTGTTTTTTTTTTGTGTGAACAAACATGGCATGAAACGAGTCACCAGGGTTGCTAACAATATATGCAACTGACCCCAGAAGCAGTGCCGACCTGTATGGTAAAAAATATGCGTCCAGTGTTATTTTATAAGCCACACGAGCGGCATGGCTCTGGGGATGGCAATGTCTTTCTGTCAGTCAGTTGGTCGATCCACTGCTTTTGTTTAAACATAACTATTTCGATATGAGTCTGACGGATTACCATGAAATGTTGGTCTCCAGAGGATGGATGGGTGAATGAATGGATGGATGGATGGATGGATACTTTATAAATAATAAAGCACCACACGGTGCAAACAATAGTGCAAAAACAAATATCAAACACAAGTACAAATGCATACTACATGTAGCAGTACTCTGCTTTCCTACAAGTTGCTCTAATTTGGTGATGGATAGTTAATTTACTTTTCCATCCAACTTCTTATATGAATAAAGATGCGTGTTGTGTGTTTCAGTATTCAGCCTCACCGATTATTCAGTGCTGTGACCCCCATGACATGTCCCTGCAACCACCTTGCTGACTTGAGTAGATCAGCTAGCTGAGTTTAAAGTCATAGTAAAAGTTACGGCCACTACATAGAATTAACTGCATCTATTATACCTTTAGTTATTCTTTTTTTTTATTAGTCACACATACAGGAATTTAAATTAGAAATAAGAAAGCTTGTGGACTAATTTTGATCCTTTACAACTCTTTTAACTTAAATTTAATACAAATCAAATTTGCAGAAACCAATGACATCCTTGGCGTTATACCAGCACTACAGACAATACGTCAACTCTGATGGCACCGCTTAGAAAAATCTTTTAGATGATGTTATGTGCAATAAAAGCTGTGTTGTCTGACACCATTATTGAGTCTTGCCAACGACTGGGACCATACTATCAAGCAAATAACATGTCTCCTTCCCAGCCTGCAGATTAATCCTGATTATAGCTCTTATCACAGACTGGTGCTGAAGATGAGCATTCTTCTGTTCAGTAGTCGTTTAAATGTGTTTTTGTTTTCTCCAGCAAGATTTCATCTGTGGCAGCTACAATCTGATATAGCATGGTAAATAAAGTAATTTTATCCAACAGACGGGTTTAATAAATGCACATTATTAGGCTTGACAGCAGTCCTGAGGCTGGAGATAAAAAGTTGGCGTTGTGTGCATTACATTGATCTTTTTATGTGGTCTTCAAAGCGTGGATATAAACCATTCTGTATCTGCCACATCAGCGTACTTTATGAGCAGAGCTGCCTGTGAACTGGTGTGTGTGTTTAAACATAGCCCTTCTGTACATAGTATTTATATGTATACTGTACTGTATAATACATAATGGATGTATCACATTGAATGTAGTGGTTTTATTACATTAGTATAAATTAGTATTGGACTTACTACAAGTGGATTGTGAAACCCCTCTGTTTAGATCTTCTACCAACAGTGTTCTACTGTTAATTTAGCCACACTGGCGGCTTTATAGGTGGCAATGTCAGTCGGTCGGTCCACCACTTTGGTCCAGACTGAAATGTGTCAACAAATATTTCATTGATTGTAATAGAATTTGCTGTGGCTCAGAGGTAGAGCAGGTCATCCGCCAATCGGAAGTTCGGCGGTTCAATCCCCGGCTCCTCCAGTCCACATCTCGAAGTGTCCTTGAGCATCATACTTAACCCCAAATTGCTCCCGAAGGCTGTGCCATTGGTGTGTGAAAGAGTATTTAGATTAGATCCTGATGGGCAGGTTGGCGTGTTGCTTGGCAGCCTCTGCCATCAGTGCATGAATGTGTGCGAATGGCTGAATGCTGACATGTAGTGTAAAGTGAATGGTCGGAAGACTAGAAAGACGATGTATAAATGCAAGTCCATCATTTACCTTATTCATGTTCCCTACAGGATGAATCCTAAGTAGCTTTGGTGATCCCCTGACCTTTCATTGAGCGCCACCATGTGGTCAACGTTTTAATTTGTACAATACTTCTGTTATGGACTAAACACTTAGAAAACTAATGGCATTCCCATCAGCCCCAGCTGCATTTATTCCTAAATAGTATGATAGTTCTGATCCAATACTAAGTAATACCGGGCCAGAATCACTGATATTGATGTTATTTATTATTAAGAGTGGCTTGTGTACTTTCATGTTGCTTTCCACTGTTAATTACTTTTTATCACATGCATGTTAAAACACACAACAGTTTTTAAAGGCAAATAACAAAACTATTTTTTTTATTATTGATTGTGCAAACATGAAAAAGTAAAACAAAAAAAAAGATAAAAAAGTGCAAACATTTATTTGTTGAGAACAATGAATGTTTTAAAACAAGAGGAAAATATTTGAATTCATTTATGTAATGTGCTAAGGCTTTTTTAAAGGAGATTTTAAATTGTCTTCTCAGAGCACTTGGTTTGATATTAGATTCAATATACAAGCAGTGTACACATAATCTTGACTGCACTTGAAAAACTGTTTAAAGGAACAGTGTGTAACATTTAGGGTGATCTATTAGCAGAAATGGAATATATATAGTATTCATAACTATGTTTTCATAAGTGTATAATCACCTGAAACTAAGAATTGTTTTCATTTGCTTATAATGAGCCCTTCATATCTACATAATGTACGATGTGGTATTAAGTATTTTTTCTTTTTTTTTCTTAAAAGCCTAACCAGGGACAAGGTCTGCAAATTAGCTACGGATAGAAGTCCTATATACATTGCATCGGTTGCACTTAAATTAAGTGTAACAATGCCTACATGTATTGTCCCTGTCAAATTAATTAATAGGGAGCGGGTCTTCTTCACGGAGTCCGCCATGTTGCTCTGCCATGTTACTACAGTAGCAGAGAACGAACAAACCAAACACTGGCTCTAGAGAGTGCCTTTCACGTTTATTCGTTACCTGAAGGCCACCGTAGTTCTCCGACACACTTGTGAAACTGCAAAATCGTGGTACCAGCAGATGCCGACTGACTTCTGTTGCACCTAAAGTAGTGCTATTATGGTAAGAATGACCTCTGAGCAAGGCGAATGGCGTTACCGCGGTTTTGCACTCGGCAGCTCACGTTACCGCAGTCTTGGAAAGGGAAGAGTGAGCAGAGGGGTACTCAGTTGGTTACAATCTGCAACCACACCACTAGATGCCGCCAAATCCTACACACTGTACCTTTAAGTATGTTATTTTTTAATAAGCTGGGATTCAGACGTAACTACATCAAAATTATATGCCACATCCAACACCAACAATCATTTGGAAAACATAAATGTTTGGTGATGGCTCTCTTATGAGAACTATTTTGTTAAAAAAACATGTTGCTGTGATTAGGCTGTATTAGGCTGTTAATAAACTGCATTTTTTGAGGTGAGCACAGCTGCAGAGGAGAAAACTACTGCTGTAACTAACAGGCAGCCCTTTCAGCCACTCAGAGGCTCATTGTCATTCACTGCATGTTTCTCAGCATCAAACGCTTGACGCACACATGGATGACGTCAAATAGTAAACATTTCTCTGCACAATCAACAGGAACCGACTGGTAAAAGAGAAATGCATCAGCTGTGCAGAAAGGGCAATCACAAAGGACACTTTCACTCAAGCTCGCCAGTATTGTCACTCCTAAGTGCCAGCCTAGAGTAGTGCTGCAAAAACTGTTTCTCTCTCCTCTCCTGCCTGACCGCTTGGCCACATGATGGCAGTGGTCTGAGTGGTGTCTATAGTGCAAGGAATATTCAGAGACTAAACAATGTGAAGAAGGTAAATACTTTCTTTTTTTTCTTTCTTCTTCACATTTTCAGAAAGAGTCATATTTATGGTTTAAATATATTGTGAAGAGATGGCTAGGGATGTACTGTATGTGAAAATACAAGCACAATATTTGCAGACTTTACATTTCCACAATAATTCACATACATGGTCTTATTATTGCAGTTACACAACAGTCATTTTCTCTGGAGTGGACTGAGCCAGGCAGGGTCGGGTTTTAGAGATGCTACAGTACTAAACTGTAGAGCAATGGTTACCTCCACTAGCACAGAGGGAATAGTCAAGTTCTGTGCTTCTTCTAGTTTCAGGGACTAAACAACACTGTGCATCAGCAGATTTCACAAAACGTATGTGCATATTCTTCACTGATCTATCACCGTTCTCTCCTGCTTGCTCTCGTTTTACTTGTAAAGTTAACTGCACTGTTTGGCTCTTTGGCAAAGTTCAAAAGTCAACAAATGACAAATACGAGCCATTATTATAGGAGATAATATTTTATTAGCCTTTTTGCACAAAATTGCTAGAAAGGGGAAAAAAAGGAGGAAGAACACGTTTGTGAGGACACGTCTTCTTTGAGGAAGAACACGTTTGCCGATGTTGATAGATTCCTGCAGCTGCTGCTAGGTCTTATTTGGGGTTTTACTCAGAGCACCTTTAAATGTCATATCCAAGACAACAAATTCAATGAGCTACGGGTCATGAACGCAATTATTTGTTTGAACAAAGTGCTGGGTTTGACTTGCTCATTTGCTGCGTGGGCTGAAGTCTGTGCACAATCTTGAATTGGTGAAATGGCAGTGTTTGTTCAGCATCAGGACCTATTTGTTGTCTTGGCAGTTCAGATAAGCTGCAGAGATAAAGTTCAAAATTTGGTCCTAAGTAAAATATGATTCAAATGTTGAAATGATTCAAATGTTCTGCAATGTCTCCTCTGCCTACCATTATATACACTGGCCATGAACTTAACGAGTTACAGAATGCACTTTAAGTAAAAGTAGCAGCGCAAACATCTTCTGGAAATACCTTGGAATCTGGAAATGACTGATTACATTCATTTCAGGTCAGTGGGGAGCTTCAAAATAAAGCTGCTGTGCTGCTGACCGGCAAGGCTACAGTACCAAAGGACTGTGTGCTTGTGTGCAAGTTGAAACCACTGGCAAAACATTAAAGATCAAAATCTTGCAGCTTTTCTGTCAGTTTAACAGCTTACATTTCTGCAATGCAGAAACTTTTAAGAATTAAAATACATGACCGAACACAAAGAACACGAAAAATCACAGTATTATGTTTGTAGAACACTTAATGAAGAGACCCTGTGACTCACATTCACACACTTTTATTCATTCATCCATTTAGTTTAAAGCTAGTATAATGCTAGAATGCACGATGCACAGCGGCATCAAAGCAGGATTTGCCCTCTCTGGCGGGTCACATTTCCAATGCCAGACAACCCTTTTACGAGGAGAAATTACAGGATGAGACCCCAGTTGCGTAACATCGCCAAGTACATTAGCTAAATTCAATGGTGGTTCTCTGAAAAACACTAAAAGTAAAAAGATCTTCAATGATATTCAATACCCGGGCCTTTTAAATGAGAGGTGAATAGCTGTTACGCAAGGCTGAAATTCTAGCCTCGGTGTAGGTATTTCTGTACAAGGGAGGGAAGCAGAGGCACTATGACATATAAACATTGTGTAACAGGGTCAATATGTGCTGCTTAAATTACCCAGGATTTTTTTTTAGGAATATGGAGCACCAGATTGCTATCTTTCAGTCCACACACAGCATTTAGGAATGACGCATGCATCTCCGCAAATCCATAAGATAAGCTTGTTTTAACTAACTGAACTTAATCAATAAAGGTTGTCTTGTTGCTTCTTTCTCTCACCTCTGGTATAACTTCTTCTAACCTCAAAGGGAACATCACACATCATGTCCCCATTTTCATCAAAAACATTAAAGATTGTGTTTTTTAGATTAAAGCGTCTCATCCAAGAATGGGAGGATTATACAGCAGCAGAGCCGTATGAATATTGTTTGTATGGAGTTGAATTTGAATATGATTCATTCTGTATTTGATATGCAATGCATGATTATGTATAAGCAGTCCATGCATAGCACTTTCTTCATTCAGTTTCTGCACACAGCATGGGATGCTCATTCTTATTTACGTCCACAGGGAGTACACGTTGGTGTGCGGGCACGGAGAGGATATATCTGAGACACCACTTTAATAACTTCCAACCTGCCAGGTTGGTTTTGTCTAGTGCTGACAGCGCCCCGTTATCAGTTAGACAGACTGTCAAGACAGACATCAAGTTTTCACACAGTTGCCTGTCAAACCGCCAGCTATACTATCTCTCCTAAACATCATGCATCAACCCTCACTGGTAGAATTAGATAGCGTTGCTGCCCACACAAACACTCACACACATGCACAG
Organism: Sebastes fasciatus; assembly: GCF_043250625.1. NCBI lineage: Eukaryota > Metazoa > Chordata > Actinopteri > Perciformes > Sebastidae > Sebastes > Sebastes fasciatus. Next base: position 29,125,524 of record NC_133796.1, read on the forward strand.
ACAGATAAAATCAATGGCTACCTTCCTCCACATCAGGAAGTACTGTACAGTAGCTGGCCAATGGAGGAGGCCACCCACTCACAGGATATTCAATTGCAAGCATGTACAAATTCGTCCTCTCTCCATCTCACTCATGTTCACATGGGATCAGCTACATTTACACATGCACCTTTGGGCAAGTACTGCTGGTGCGTGCACACACCCACACACGTATAGACCCAACATAGAAACACAGAAAAACATCTCATGATTGGAGCCACACTGAAATATTCTAAAAGCAGCTGGATTTATGAATGAACTGAGAGGAGAAGAAATGGCTCTGAGTGCACTTCCTTCTTTTTTTTTTTTTTCAAAATGTGTATTAGGTTGCTCTTTAAAAACAAACATTGACTTAAGATTGCACTTTAATGGTTGTGAGTCAATTCTGTAGCGTCATAAGGACAAGTAGGGAATATTTTATGGCTAATGGAGCAAAACTGGAACATTTTAACCTTTATTTTACCAGGAGGTCCTATTGAGATAGGAGCATCTCGATAGCAGCCAATACAAAATCACAACACATTAAAATACAACATAAAAAATATGATAAACAACAATTCACAATAAAACAGAAGAACAGCTGTTTAACACAGAAAAACAACCACATGCCTCTGTCAAATACCGATGTTTTATCACAGCCGTAGGCGTTCGATACCGCTGTACAAGGTACCCTTTAGCACCGGTATGTGACGCCCCGGGCTTGCCATTAACTACAATGTAAACCCATTCGCAGCAACAGTAAACGCTCAGAGAAAGTGCTTTATTGACGTAGTGTATAGAGCGAAAGAGACACACCGGGGCTTTCATCCAGACCGCTGTTTGTGTCTTGTGCGTTACGTTTCACTTTGCAATCAGCTGTTTGTGTCCCGTGGTTGCAACGTCAAGTCACATATTCACTTTACAAATGTAGTAGTTTTAAGCCTAACTATGTTGTTTTTTTCCAAAACCTACCTATAGTGGTTTTGCTGCCTAAACCTAAGCAAGTGTTTTTGTTTAATTCACAACATTAAAGGGACTGTTTGTAACTTCTTACATGTATAAATCACCCGGGTCAGTGTCCCATGCATGCACGCATATGCGCGCGAGCTTGCATGTGGCTACGCTGTTCAGACAAGACTCCAACACAAACTACACGGAAGCACCAAAACCGCAAAGTTGTATCTAGAAAAGCCCGTCTTGCAAAACAGTGTTGGCCGCGGTCGGAGGACGCGGGGGAGACCGTAGCTTTGGTCTCCAGGGCCGGAGTCTCTGCTGTACTCTGCTCCTCTGCTCCTCTGCTTGCCTTCACTCAGCTCGCTCCACCTCACGTGTATGCGCGAACACTACACACTGCAGAAGAGTTAGTTTAGCTCTGAGAATATCTAGTAAATGTACAGTGGACGTTTGTGCAAAAATAAATGCTGCAGCTCCTCCAGACCAACAGAGGTTTTCCGTGTCTTGTGAAGTGACGGGGCTCTGCAGCGCGAAACGTTATCGTCTCTGACCGGGTGCCGGTGTCTCCCTCCAACCGCGGTCGGGAGGTCAGGCAGGAAAAGCCAACACTAGGATCAGCATTGATTCATGGAGAGACCTTCGTCTGGTCAGCTAACATTACTACCAAGCAGGTGAAATATAGAGAGATATTGTGGTTTTAGCTGACGTGTGTCGCCTCACTGTTTTGAGCGATGCTCGTTCATGTCTATGTAGAGCGAGCGAGCGTGAGCAACATGATGCTGACTTTCGTTGACTTAACGGCCACAGGTGTCGCTGTTAACAAGCAATTTCTGATTCTTACAAACAGTCCCTTTAAGCATGTGTTTACTGCAACCAAAAGTGACGACAAGGGGTCTGACAAAGCATCAGTATGTGACGAGTTGGGATGAGAACATGTTGGAATGTTCAGTGGAAGTTGCAGTTTGTGTAGAAATACAGTAAATGCTGCAGCTCCTCAAGACCAACAGAGGTTTCTCTTGTCTTGTTTCCTGGCGGCTGAGTGGAGTGACGGGAGTTAACTCTGGAGCGAGTAACGTTATCGACTCTTGTCCAAGCAGGAAAACTTAACACAGTTTGTCCGTTCTGGGCTACTGTAGAAACATGGCAGTCGGCTCTATGAAGAGGACCTGCTCCCTATGTAGATATAAACGGCTCATTCTAAGGTAAGAAAACACAATGTCTCTTATTTTCAGTTGATTATACACTAAAGAAAACATAGTTATTAATATTATATTCCATTTGTGCCAACAGATCATCCGAAATGTTACACACTGGTCTTTTCAAATAAAACATATACAACATGATATACAAAAAATCACAATAAAACAGAAGATCAGCTGTTTAACACAATGGCCTCTCAAGAAAAACAACCACATGCACGATCACCACATTCTGTATGTTGCCTTGAATTCATCGATGGATATGGATTTTTCTAATTTTAGATCTCTTTGTAGATTACTCCGTGCCCAAGATGCATAGTAGGAAAATGCAGTTTTCCCCAGATCCGTCAAATCCCTGGGTACATTAAAAAGCAACCACCTGGAAGAACGCAGCTGGAAATTGCCAGAGCTAAGACAGAGAAGGGTACAGAGGTAAACTGGAAGTTTATAAATTGCTCAACATTTCCCAACAGTTTCTCTCGCCTCTTTATCATTCCACAGGACGTTTTCTCCAGATTTTTCTATGGAGCTCAACGGTCAATCAGCGAGTCACCCCGAGAATATTTTATTTGACAGATGAAGCAATATTTTGATAATGATCTGTACATAAATGGTACTCGGCCGCTTTGCTTTAAAAAAATATACGACACCTTGCCTTATGTGGAATGAATATGATAATTGTTGCCCTCATACACTGCCTGAACTGTTTGCCTCAAGTGTTCATTTCTATGTGTACTATATATTGCGGTTAACACAGCTAGCAGAAAGATGAACACACTGGTTATGGAGAGACGTATATCTGATAGTCTTTGTGTAATTCAATGAGACGAAATTGCATTTGCTATTATTTAGCAAATGCATATAAATATAAATAAACCAATGCTGTTGTCAGCGAGATGTCCAACCCACCAAATCTTATAGAATGCAATGGTGAATAAGGGAAAATGTGAAAGGGTATAGCACATCCTAGATTTCAAATTCAAGGAGGACAAAATATTAGCATTTCACTTGTTTAACTGGCTCACATCATAATAGACATACACTTAAGCGTTTCGGCACGGAGCCTTCTTCAGAGCATTTGAAATATACAGATTCAGTTCAGTAATATAATAATAATGATAATAATAATAATAAATTCAACTTATATAGCGCTTTCTGGAACTCAAAGATATACACAGTATACACAAGGGCAGAGTTAACACACATGGGAGTTGGATCCAGTTATTTGGGAACCAATCACTTTTGTTTTCACATGGCTCTAGATACAGGGGCCAATCACAGGCATAGTCTATAGTTAAAATCCGTTCCAAACCCCATGCCATACAATGTTGAGCTCCACAAAACACTGTTCCTGGCCAGTATTGGTTCACTATTTAGACCATACACTAGATGGACGGATGAATAATCAACTTTGCATTTGTATAGAAACGTAGAGATGCAACACTGGATCAACACTAAGCTATCAGAGGAGGCTGCATACATACCCAGTATGTCACCGTAATCAATCACAGACAGAAAAGTGGCTTCAACAAGTTTTTTTTCCTTGGCATTGAAAGTAAAGCAAGATTTATTTCTAAAATAAAAGCCAACCTTCACTACTATAATATGTGAAGCATGCTGTGCTAAATCTGTGACCGTCGGGTGCTTCCACATCTTTTCAAAATGAGACAGAATCAGGTGAGGAGCGTGCAATTGACTGTGCAAAGAACATGAAGGAATGAAACTGGAGGGGGGGGGGGGGGGGGGACTGAGAATATCAACCCGAGAGCCTGAGTCCTCCTCCTCCTCCTCCTGGCCTCGTGTTAGACATCGCCAAGAGAAATCCGCTCATTAGGACAGCGAGAAACACATATATCAAACGCAGATACCTGTCAGTTCTCCTCTGGGGCATCAGGGCCGCGATAGCAGAACAGAAAAGCTGTGTGTCTTAGGGCCATATACTGTATGTACAAGTATATTTACAGTCTGTGTGTGTGCGGTATCCTTATTATGGGAAAAGTTCCTCCCATGGTACACTGTGGCAGCTGCTACACTGCTGATGCATACTGTAGGACTCATTATGGTGATGTACACATTAAGTAATGTTCAATTAATTTCCAC